>NW_026047669.1:0-36702 GCF_023864345.2 Schistocerca serialis cubense | reverse complement strand
AAACGACCGCCGCCGCCGCCGTCGTCGTCTAGCGTGCATCTTGAATGACGACATCGGTGTGCGTGCGTCGTACGCAATCAGTCAGACACGGCTATCAAACATCAGAGTCGAATGGTACATCATCGTGCGTGTCGCCGTACACGTACAGTACAATACAACAACAATGCGTCTTAATGGCACGTTCATTTCAACGTCACTCACACACCTCCACGCTGCAGTTACGTCGCACCATTTGTCAAACTCGGCGTACAGCAAAGGGAATAGTGGGCGGCAAAAAAACCAAACAAAAACATTTCACATTTCACCCTCGCCATGTATGATGTGCAAAAAAACAAACCCGCAAACGGCCGTCGTTACGGTGACACAAAAGTCGCCGATCACACTGTCCCCCCCCTCGCAGACGGGTCTCACACACACACACACACCAACAACACCTAATGGGTCAAAAACCACGCCAACGAGGCGTGCCACCATTCCCACGCCACGGCGACCAACCTCGTGGCCGTACCCCGCGCAACACGCTTTGACGCGCCCCCCCACCCACAATCAAAATGCACACACACACATCACAGCCGTCCACACAAACAACAACAATTCCGCCCTCCCGCAAAAGGCAAGTTGGTGGCCCTGAAAAGGGCCGTTTTGCCGCTCTCGCAACGGAGGAGCCTTCTCCATCCTTCCTTCCATTCCAGAGCCACCTCCTTACTTGGAGCTCGTGTACTTGGTCACCGCCTTCGTGCCCTCGTCTCACGGCGTGCTTGGCCAGCTCGCCAGGCAGCAACAGCCGCACAGCGGTCTGGATCTCGCGGGACGTGATGGTCGAGCGCTTGTTGTAGTGCGCCAGGCGAGAAGCCTCGGCCGCAATGCGCTCGAAAATTGTCGTTCACGAAGCTGTTCATGATGCTCATCGCCTTCGACGAGATGCCCGTGTCAGGGTGCACCTGCTTCAGCACCTTGTAGATGTAGATGGCATAGCTCTCCTTCCTCTTGCGCTTCTTCTTCTTGTCGCCCTTCGAAATGTTCTTCTGCGCCTTGCCAGCCTTCTTGCGGCCTTCCCGCTAGTCTTGGGCGGCATCTCGAACCAACGTACGGCAGCAGCAACACCAGTAGCAAGCGCTCCGCTCTAGTCAGCGTCTCCCCACACAGTGGCACCCGCCGCCAGCCGCCGCCGCACCTTTACCAGCTCGCCCTGTTGCGGCCGCCGACCAATGGGGCGCGCGCGCAACCGGCCGCCGCACCCGAGCCCATAAAGCACCCCCACCCCGGCTGCGCCGGCACGCACTCCGCTGCTCGACTCGCTGCCGCTCGCACCGGTCGTTTTCGTTTCCGTTTCGTGTGCACCGTCGCTAGCCCATCGCCATGTCCGGACGCGGAAAGGGAGGCAAAGTCAAGGGCAAGTCAAAGTCCCCGCTCAAGCAGGGCTGGGCTCCAGTTCCCGGTCGGCAGAATCCACCGCCTCCTGCGCAAGGGAAACTACGCAGAGCGCGTCGGCGCCGGGGCGCCGTCTACCTCGCCGCCGTCATGGAGTACCTCGCGGCTGAGGTGCTCGAGCTGGCCGGAAACGCGGCCCGCGACAACAAGAAGACGCGCATCATCCCGCGCCACCTGCAGCTTGCCATCCGCAACGACGAGGAGCTCAACAAGCTCCTGTCGGGCGTCACCATCGCACAGGGTGGTGTCCTGCCCAACATCCAGGCCTTCCTGCTGCCAAAGAAGACCGAGAAGAAGGCCTAAAGGAGGCCAGGCAATCGCAGCGCCGCGTGCTCCCCTGCACGCAACGCGCTTTGCCGGCTCGGCTCGGCCCACAACAATCGGCCCTTTTCAGGGCCACCACACACACCTACGTCCAAAGCAAAATTTCAGTCGTCCTCGCCGCACCTTGTTTTGTTTTAACTTTGCACTGTCACAGCACAGCCGCCGCGGCGCACGTCCGCATCTTGTCGTCCACACAGCCCGTGTGGCCCAACACACACACATTTTGCACGGTCGCAGTCGCCTTCCAACCGACAACGGCAGCAATAAATGACCATTGTTAAAGGGAGCGTGTCGACACACCGCCCTCCACTCCCGCGCGCAACGGCCGTCGACACGAACGAAACAGCTGATCCGGCCGCCTATGCCCACACGCCTTGCCTCGGAAACCCCAACGCCGCCGCAAACAACACACAGAGACAAACACGCAAGCAATAATCACCGCCTCTCGCACAACAACACACAGCCCGCCATCTCCGTCGCGATCGATACAAAGACACACAAACGAGCAGCTCCACACACAGCCAGCCACATGACACGTTTCCTTTCCTTCTCCCCTCCCAGTCACATCACGTCGCTCAAACGGAAAGAAAGAAAGAAAGAAACAAACAACAAACAACACAGCGCACACACGCAGCAACAACAACACAGACTCTTTCGCACTTTTCAACTTCCGAACAGTGTGGTGGCCCTGAAAAGGGCCGTTTTCTAGTCTCTCCCACCCACAAGCACGGCCGCGGGAAGGCCAGCGCCCGCTGCGACGCAGCCTAACGCCGAAACCGTACAGGTGCGCCCTGCCTCTTCAGGGCGTACACCACGTCCATGGCCGTCACAGTCTTGCGCTTGGCGTGCTCAGTGTACGTCACCGCGTCGCGGATCACGTTCTCCAGGAACACCTTCAGCACCCCGCGGGTCTCCTCGTAGATCAGACCAGAGATGCGCTTCACGCCGCCCCTGCGAGCCAGGCGGCGGATGGCGGGCTTCGTGATGCCCTGGATGTTGTCGCGCAACACCTTGCGGTGCCGCTTGGCGCCACCCTTGCCGAGCCCCTTTCCTCCCTTGCCGCGGCCTGTCATCCTTCCTTCCTCGGGCAAAGCAAAACGTGCACAAACAGCAGCTGCAGCGGCTGGCGAGTCGGCTACGGTCTGCGCCCAGCGCGCCCGCCGCCCCCCTATATAGACTCTGGCCCGCCCTCCCCCCACCACGCGCAACCGAGGGCATATAAGCGCAGCACGGAGGCGCGCGGGCCCGTTGTCAAGGCAGCACCGGACGCCGCGCCGCACCTAACCTCCACGCACGCCGCTCCGCTACCGCTACCGCTACCGCATGGCCCGCACAAAGCAAACGGCCCGCAAGTCCACCGGCGGAAAGGCGCCGCGCAAACAGCTCGCCACCAAGGCGGCGAGGAAGAGCGCGCCCGCCACCGGAGGCGTCAAGAAGCCCCACCGCTTACAGGCCGGGCACCGTCGCCCTGCGAGAAATCAGGCGCTACCCAGAAGAGCACAGAGCTGCTCATCCGCAAGCTGCCATTCCAGCGCCTAGTGCGCGAGATCGCCCAGGACTTCAAGACCGACCTGCGCTTCCAGAGCTCCGCAGTCATGGCCCTGCAGGAGGCCAGCGAGGCCTACCTCGTCGCCTCTTCGAAGACACCAACCTGTGCGCAATCCACGCCAAGCGCGTCACCATCATGCCCAAGGACATCCAGCTCGCGCGCCGCATCCGCGGCGAGCGCGCCTAAACCGCGCCGCGGCACCGCACCGCACAAACAAAAACGGCCCTTTTCAGGGCCACTAACATCTCTCCGTCGCGAGCAAACTTTGTCGGTCGCCTGCCTCTCGCCCCGCAACCCAAAAACAAAACAAAAAACCACCACTTCCCGTCCGTCCGCCACACCCGCTCACTCTGCCTGCCTGCTAGCAGCGCGCAACAATCACACATCATCCTCCCCGGCGCTCAAAGCGCACAATACCCAACGGCCGACGTCACACCGCACGGGTGGCTGGCCGGCCGCCGCTTTCGTTTCGAAAACAAAAAAAACCCCGCACTCCACTCCGACGGCCAACGGCCAGGCAGGCGCGCTCGCTCGCTCTACACGCCACCGAAATCCCCGCCGACTCCTTCCGCATCTCAACGTGCCCCCCGTTGCAAAACATCACACACACACACACACACAAAGGAACAAAACAAAAACAAAGACCAGACACGACTCGACAAGACAGACATCCGAGAAGAACGAACGCAGGCAAGCCAACCAACGTATTCAAACAAAAACAACGCGACAGAAAACCAACCGTCGGCCGCCGCCACAAACACGGCGACAATCAACCACGACAACAACAACACCGCTTACCGCTACCGCCGCCCACACCCGCCACCGACCCCCGCAATCCAACCACCCACGGCACGCAAACAGCATCCCCACGGGCATACAGAAACGCCAGACAGACACCCACACCAAACGCAACACGACAATCAAAACCTTCCCCGACGTGCTTTGATGGCCCTGAGAAGGGCCGTTTTGGGCCGCGCGTCTCTTGCGCGCCACTAGACGACGACGGGGGGTGGGGACGACGGAGTTCAAGCGCCAAACCCTTCCATTCCCATCTCTTTCTCCTCTACTCTACTTCTTCTCTTGGGCGAAGCCTTCGCCTTAGACGGCGTCGTCGCCTTCTTCGGGCGCGGCGCCTTCGGCTTCTTCGTCGGAACCTTGGCGGCCTTCTTCGCCTTCGACGGCGACTTGGCCTTGGCCGGCTTGGCCGCAGCCGCCTTCTTCGCACCCGCGGGAGCGGCCGACGCCGCAGACGCCTTCTTGGCGAGCGCCCGCCTTCCGACCGGTCGCCGCCTTCACGCCACCAGCCTTCTTTGCGCCGGCCGCACGGGGCGCCCTTCTTCTCCTTGCTGGCCGGAGCGGCGCGCTTCTTCTTGGGCACCGCCAGCGAGCCTTGCCGCCCTCGGCCGCGCCCCCCGCCGCCGGCGCCCGGCAAGCTTGAACGAGCCGGACGCGCCCTTCCCCTTCGTCTGCACCAGCTCGCCCGCCACGACGGCCGACTTGAGGTACTTCTTGATAAACGGCGCCAGCTTCTCCGCGTCCAGCTTGTAGTGCGCGGCTATGTACTTCTTGATCGCCTGCAGCGACGACCCGCCGCGCTCCTTCAGACTCTTGATGGCGGCCGTCACCATCTCAGAGGTGCGCGGGTGCGCAGGCTTGGCGCGCGGCTTCTTCGCAGACGACGCAGACTTGGCCTTCTTCGTAGTGCCGGTGGCGGCGGGTGCCGCAGCAGTCTCGTTCGTAGCCGCCTGATCTGCCATTTCGACGACGCGCGTAACACACAGCGAGAGCGAGCGGGACGGCAGGGCACGCAAGCACAGCACAGCAGCAGAGCAGAGAATCACAAGGCCCAGCCAGTGTCGCGGGCGGGCGCGGACGGCCGAGAGAGCGGCCGCCACTCTGCGCGCCGCCGCGCCGCGCCTCCCGCGCTTGCTACCGCCCAACGTCCGACAGCCTGTGCGGAGCAGCCCCAAACCTGCGCCACAACCGCCCGCGCCTTTCAAACCACCGAGGATGGGGCTACACACAGCCACACCACAGTCGCCAACCAGTCGCCACGGCAGCGCCGCAAACCACGGCCAAACTGCAGCTACCGCGCGCTACAGCCTGGGTCGGCCCGGCCGAGAATCGCCGCCCCCGGCCCAAATGCCGCCCCCACAGCCCCAGCCGACGACCCGCCACAATGGCCAAACCTTCGGCAAAACTCCCACACCGTCGCCGCGGCAGCCCGGCCAGCGCGGCCGGCGCCACAGCCACACAAGCCGAGGGCGTGCGGCGATGACGGCCGTGCAAACGCGCCTCCGCCGCCCCATCGCCTTCCGTCGCCCTCCCGCCGTTTCCCGATCGGCCCGCAGCCGTCGGGCCACATCGCGCGCCGTCCTCCTCCTCTCGCCCGCCAACATTCACAGCCGTTTCTCAACAATTGCCCGCCGCAAACGGACGCCGCCTGCGCAACAGGCGCCGCCGCCCCTCGCCGCTTCCGACCCAACCCCTCGACCGAGGCAAACCAGCAATCCGAATCTACAGACCAACCCAATCTGCCGTCAAGCACACACGACAGCCGACCTTACACGTTACGCGTTACACATTACGTTTACACGTCTACGTTAGGTTAGGTTAGGTGGACGTGGGTTAGGTTAAGGGGACTTGGTTAGGGTAAGCGTCAAACTTAGGTTAAGCATTCAAACACGTCAGGCGTCAGAGGTTAGGTTAGGTTAGGTTACACGTTTAGGTTAAGGGGTCGGTGCTAGGTTAAGAAGCGTCAAACGTAGGTTAGAAAAGCGTTCAAACGTGAGGCGTGAGCCGGACAGCTTACCTTACGTAGACGTTAGGGGCTCACAGGCTGAGCTCACCTCGCCACACCACAGGTTAGGTTCGGTTCGGTTCGGTTCGCTCGGCTCAGCGTAAAGCGCCGAGGTCAGGGTTACGTTCGTTCACCTTCGGGCGCCACACTTTCGGTTGAAAAGGTCGCGACGGGACGGACGTCGGCAGGCACGCCGCAAACGAACAAAAAAAACGTACAGACGACGTCGGAAACCGCCGACAGACGGGGGAGCAGCACGACCACGACCAGACACCGAGCGCGAACGAGACACACGCGAACCACCCCCACCCGGCCAAAGGGCACCACACAACAACCCAGAGCACCACGTGTCGACACCAGAGCAACCCGCCGCTCACGCGACATGGCTGGCACCGAAGGGCAACCGCCCGCAACTGCGCTTTCCGCGCCGGGCCCGGATGCACGTCGTGCTACAACAACACCACTACCGTACACAGCCGCTGTTCACCAACATCACTATCAATGGCGCGCCCGCGGCTCGCCGCCGTCGCAGTCGCAGCCCCAACGCCAGCACTTTTGCACCACCATTCACACGCACCGCAACACAGCTCGCCGACACAGCCGAACAAAACAAACACCACACAACAACAGCAACAACGCCGCCGCCTCTACTTGTGCCGGCGACCCACCCCGCCGATGGCGCACCTTTCGCCAGCCGGCAATCGACACACACGCACCCACCCACCGGGGCCCAGTGCAAAAAACAAAAAAAAACACACAAAAACAAAAAAATCAAACGACACGGGAAGCGCACACCGCCACTTCGCGCGCACGCCACCAACCAGTCGTCGTCTCAAAATAACAAACACAAACACAATAAACTAACAACTAGGGCAACACAAAACAAAAACGCCTCGCACGAACCGCCCACAAAAAGGACAAGCACACGCACAGCCTCTGCTGACGACCACGACGCAGCGGCACGCCTGCTCCTGTCCCGCGCCCCGCGCCCCACTCGATTCACAACTCACGCGACACCGTCAACGACGGGCTCGCTTCCCGCAACCTACCACCTTTCCGCCACGACGCACAGCCCCAGCCCCACCCGACGACGCCCGTGGCAACGACTGCACTTTCACCACCGCCTCCCCCTTCCCCCCCCAAAACAACACACACACACACACACACACAGCCAGCCAAAAACGCACTCGCGACCCACACATGCACGTGCATCGGCACACGCCAACCAGTCAACGTCGACAACCACACGCAAGGCTCGAAACGAAACCGGCGTCCTTCACGTTGCCATCAAGCTACGCGACACAAGACACAAGGAACCAACACAACAGCCGGCCCCACTAATTCCCACTCTCACGCCGCAAAAAGCACACCGAAACCGCCAAACGCACGCACATTCCCCTTCGCACCGACACCACCGACCGGCTCGCTACCACACACCTCTCGGCAGCCGTTTCACGCCAATTCGCCACACCGCCCACACAGTCGACAAGCGCCCCGCCCTGTACGGCACACGCAACGACGCAGCGCAGCAAAGGGCGCCCGCAACACATACCTCTCCGCCGCCCGACGCGCCAACCGCCACACCACACCGCCAGCCACTCGCAAATTGTGCACTGCCACCAGCCACACGTCCAACACGCCGCGCCGCCTCCGGCCACCCGCCAGGGGGCGCTCACGTCCGCGACAACAGCGCGGCCCGCCGGGCCGGGCCGAACCGAACCGAGCCGCCGCTGCTCTGCACTCGGCACGGCCACACCCTGCTGCAGACCGGGCTCGTCCCTCTGTACGCGTCTGCCTGCGCATCAACACAACACGACCTTTTTTTTTTTTCTCTCTCTACCGCCATCCCTCCTTCTCGCGTTTTACTCGTTGTTGCAGCAGCGGCGCACACCTACACATCCACAGCCCCAGCCGAGCCGGCCTCACCTCAGGGCCCGCCGCCAGCGTCTCCTCCTCGGGCACAGGTGCGGTGCTGTGGCCGCCCATCCAACCGCATTGCTGGCCGTCCAGCCACCAGGCGTTCCCACTGCCGCGAGCCACGCCGCGCACCGACCCTGCTGCAGAAAACGAAGCATAGCCAGAGACCGACCGATACACAAAGCAAGCCGTCGCCTCGCCTCTTGTCCTTCCTGCCTTCCTTCCGCCCCCGCCCTTCTCACACCACCGCCTCTCCACTTTCGCCCACCCCCCCTCCTTTTCTTTTTTTTTTTTTTGTTTCTTTCTTTCTTTCTTTCTCTCCTTCCCGCCATGGCGGTTACGGCACCGCCTGCAGCGGTCAGATTTTTTGCGCCCACACGCCTACTCCTACCACCATTAACCTTGCCCTGCCCTGCCCATCAACGTCGCAGTCGAACCGACGCGTGCCAACACACTGCCCACGTTCCTTTCTCTTTTCGGCCTACGCCCATTACGCGCCGCCGCCACAGCACCCTTCCCTTCCCACAACACACCGACGTCATCACACGCACCCAAAACAGGGGCCACGACCGTGTTCCTCGCCCACTCCCATCCCGCACGGTACGCACATTCCCAACTACTACCGCGCACCCTCCCTTTCCAATCTGTGTGTCTCTGTGTCTGTGTCCTGTCCGCGCGTGACGCCTCTCAACATCCGCCGTCCCCCGTCCCGTTTTCGCCCCCATGCCGTCGTCGCGCCGCCTCCTCCCCGTCCACCGCCGCCCCTGTCCGCCCCGCACCACACCATACACCGCTGCTTGTCCCGGCCGTTGCCACCAAAGGCGCCGACCGCAAACGCGCCACGCCGCAGCCCCCGTGCGTCTCGCGCTCGCTTGCATCTCCGTGCCGACGCTGCCTCTCTTCCCACTCGCACTCGACCTCGACAACACAGTCTTTGGCTCCGCCACTGCGTGTTTCCGGTGGTACGCACGCTGCAACACGTATGTATTCATTACCAGAGCGATGGCGAGGCATGACAGCATCTCTGTCTGACCAGAGAGTTCTTTATCGCTGCTAGTCGGCGCTTGGACCGCGCCAGACGACAGTAGTGGCACGCACCGGGTCGCCAGGAACAGTTGTTATATATATTGTAGCGCGAGTCGGGAGAGGTAGTAGTCGGTCGACAGTAGTAGCGGGTCGACGGTTGTACTGAGCGGGCGTCGGCGGCGTGCTCTGCTCGTCTCGCGACTCTGGTCACGGTTCGGGACGATGTATAGTATATTGTGTTATAATCAAAAGGTGGTGTGACGCTGCATTGCGCAAATCTGATAACGTATGTTCATTGTACTTCTTTTGTTCAACAACAAAAGCCCCACTATTACTTTTTTTCTAAAGTAACTTTTGTCTCTTAACGAAAAACATTCACTTTTTAAAGACTACTTCCTATGGCATTTCCTCCAAGGAGTGCAATTAATTACCAGCCAGCACTCATTCATTGCACACAGCTGTGTAAGGGGGTATCTACAATTGAGGAGCGGATATAAATGCAATTTTTTGTTTTTTTTTTTTTTTGTGTGTGTGTGTTGTAACCTCCCAGCAAAATTTAAAATAATGGACAATGTTATTTACGGATGCTAATGACATTGCGCTAATTGTAACCTCGCCACAATGAGAGGTATTGAAAATGGCAACAAAAATGTGAAATTCGCAATCTGACTCAAATATAAAGTCTTCACACAACATTTACAAACGTCCGTTCAGTGACAAGAAACTTCAATTAAACCGAAATATCGGTCTTTGGCCCTGTGCAAAACAATCAGAATTAAAGTCTTACCTCCGAATAATGGATGTCACATTTCTGCTCTGGTTGTTGCGCAGCGCTTGGAGGAACTGCATTTGCAAATAATAATATTCTCTTTTTTTGTGATTTTAGTGACATTTTTCTTCAAAGCAGTGGAATGAAATGTGAAGTGCAACGAACTCTTTAGTTCAATAACAAATTAAATGTTTGAAAAATGCTTTTGAAATAAAAATTATTATTGGGGAACTTGTTGGAGAATAATTACACTTTTTCATTATCTAATGATTATATTAATTAACAGTATACCTTATTCACCATCTTGACCAGTGTTGCCGACCACCTACATCACACAACCGCACTCGGCTGCTACTACTGACCGACCGCTCTGCATGACGACTATTAGCGTACTGCACGCGACGACTACTGACAGAGTACAGCCCTCAACTACACAGAGCTACGGACTCGCAACGACTACTGACAGACAGACTGACTGACTGAGAACCGCTCGCAACACTCGCGCAGTCCAGCGCAAACTCTCTGGTCACAGATGCTACAACGTCTCGCCATCGCTACTATGTTACATACGTGTTTCAGTGTCTTTTTCATTGGGGTAACGATCTTTGGCTCTTTTTATTCTGAATACAGGGCCAAAGGTCAACGCTGCTGCCCTTATACAATTTATCAGGTTTCATTATGTCTGTTGCAATGTTACATACGGTTCACTCTTTCATTAATATTACCGTTGGGTTTGTTTTGTAGGGACGTTAACATTCTGGCACATTTTTATTATCATCGGACTCTCTGCTATTTGTGCAGGGAGGTTATACCTGGGTCCATTTCCATTTCCATTTACATTTTAATATTGATAGACTTTTTGTTTTCTTTTTTGTTTCTTGTTGTTTTTCCTTCTTTTTTTTTGTTGTTTTTTTTTTTTTTTGTTTTGTTTTTCCCGCTCTCACCACCACCGCCGCATCACGCCTTCCGTTTTCTTGGTTTCTTTTCTGTTCTTCAACTGCTTCAACATCACCGCGCCCCATTTCCACACCACAGCCATCAGCCTCCAAGACGGGCGGGCGCAGTGTGCCATTTCCGGCGCACAAGCACACCCGTACGGTACTCTCCTCGCCCCCACGCCACCAACAACACAGCGACCACGCGGCTTTCAGGCATGGCACGGCACGGCACGGCACGGCACGGCACGGCACGGCACGGCACGGCACCGGCGAAATGCGCCGCCCCCGCCCCTCCGCGCATCCGTCCGTCTCGCCACGTTCACTGACAGCCGCGTCTGCGGCTACACCACGACAACCACAACACAACACCGCTCCCCTCCCTGGCAACTCACATTGTTTTTCTCCTCCTCTTTTGCACAAACCACAACGCCGAGCACAGGCGCAAGCCACCCACACCGCGCCCCTCCCCGTCCCGTCTTTGGCCGCCGCTCCTCGTTTCCTCGTTTGCCCCCTCCCATCTCCCGAAATGCCATGCCAGCAGCGTTACGCATGCCCCTCCCCTGTCCACACAACACTACCGCCTAACGAACAGCCTTTTCCGGGCCACATCCAGGGCACGCCCACCTCCAAACACTGCCAATTCACGGACGCACACACTCACTCACTTTCTCGACACCTTTCTGTACGGAGGGTGCGTCATCTCGACCGTGACAGAGTGACGGCAACTATCGACGATCCATTTCCCCCCACTGGTAAAACATGTCCACTAACACCTACATACATCATTCAAGTACACAGACAATAGCATACACACAATGGGAGGGCACACGAACATGGACGGCACGGCACTGTCATACACTCTTCCTCAGAACCATATCAACAAACGTTACGTACATCCGGGAAAGCGAAAGCGAACGCGAAAGCGAAAGCAAAAGCAAAAGCAAAGGCAAAGCCCAATGCAGCCGTCAAAGGTAACGTTCACCACGGCAGACACTTGCAGCCGCGCCGCCGTTAAACGCATTTCAGTGCGGCTCCAATACGCCTCCGACACGGGAACGTTCCGTTGCTCTACGAATGCGTTTCTCCCCTTTTTCCCTTCCTCTCTCTTTTGCCCCCCCCCCTCCTTGCACTCTCGCCTCATTCCTCACGTTCTGCCCAGACATTCGACCGATCAAAGTCAACCTTTCGTTACCGTTCTCAGCGCGACGGTGTACAACAGTATGACGGGTGTGCCCAAGACTTCGGTTCAGTTGCGTGACGCCGGTCTATCGCGCCGATCGACAGTTACTCAGGGGGCGACGGATCGGACCACGTCACCGACACACAAAACACTTTCAAACAAACAAATACATACCGGATGGACACAGACAAACACGTGTACAGACATTCGCCAAACAAACGACCGCCGCCGCCGCCGTCGTCGTCTAGCGTGCATCTTGAATGACGACATCGGTGTGCGTGCGTCGTACGCAATCAGTCAGACACGGCTATCAAACATCAGAGTCGAATGGTACATCATCGTGCGTGTCGCCGTACACGTACAGTACAATACAACAACAATGCGTCTTAATGGCACGTTCATTTCAACGTCACTCACACACCTCCACGCTGCAGTTACGTCGCACCATTGTCAAACTCGGCGTACAGCAAAGGGAATAGTGGGCGGCAAAAAAAACCAAACAAAAACATTTCACATTTCACCCTCGCCATGTATGATGTGCAAAAAAACAAACCCGCAAACGGCCGTCGTTACGGTGACACAAAAGTCGCCGATCACACTGTCCCCCCCTCGCAGACGGGTCTCACACACACACACACACCAACAACACCAATGGGTCAAAAACCACGCCAACGAGGCGTGCCACCATTCCACGCCACGGCGACCAACCTCGTGGCCGTACCCCGCGCAACACGCTTTGACGCGCCCCCCCACCCACAATCAAAATGCACACACACACATCACAGCCGTCCACACAAACAACAACAATTCCGCCCTTCCCGCAAAAGGCAAGTTGGTGGCCCTGAAAAGGGCCGTTTTGCCGCTCTCGCAACGGAGGAGCCTTCTCCATCCTTCCTTCCATTCCAGAGCCACCTCCTTACTTGGAGCTCGTGTACTTGGTCACCGCCTTCGTGCCCTCGCTCACGGCGTGCTTGGCCAGCTCGCCAGGCAGCAACAGCCGCACAGCGGTCTGGATCTCGCGGGACGTGATGGTCGAGCGCTTGTTGTAGTGCGCCAGGCGAGAAGCCTCGGCCGCAATGCGCTCGAAAATGTCGTTCACGAAGCTGTTCATGATGCTCATCGCCTTCGACGAGATGCCCGTGTCAGGGTGCACCTGCTTCAGCACCTTGTAGATGTAGATGGCATAGCTCTCCTTCCTCTTGCGCTTCTTCTTCTTGTCGCCCTTCGAAATGTTCTTCTGCGCCTTGCCAGCCTTCTTGGCGGCCTTCCCGCTAGTCTTGGGCGGCATCTCGAACCAACGTACGGCAGCAGCAACACCAGTAGCAAGCGCTCCGCTCTAGTCAGCGTCTCCCCACACAGTGGCACCCGCCGCCAGCCGCCGCCGCACCTTTACCAGCTCGCCCTGTTGCGGCCGCCGACCAATGGGGCGCGCGCGCAACCGGCCGCCGCACCCGAGCCCATAAAGCACCCCCACCCCGGCTGCGCCGGCACGCACTCCGCTGCTCGACTCGCTGCCGCTCGCACCGGTCGTTTTCGTTTCCGTTTCGTGTGCACCGTCGCTAGCCCATCGCCATGTCCGGACGCGGAAAGGGAGGCAAAGTCAAGGGCAAGTCAAAGTCCCGCTCAAGCAGGGCTGGGCTCCAGTTCCCGGTCGGCAGAATCCACCGCCTCCTGCGCAAGGGAAACTACGCAGAGCGCGTCGGCGCCGGGGCGCCCGTCTACCTCGCCGCCGTCATGGAGTACCTCGCGGCTGAGGTGCTCGAGCTGGCCGGAAACGCGGCCCGCGACAACAAGAAGACGCGCATCATCCCGCGCCACCTGCAGCTTGCCATCCGCAACGACGAGGAGCTCAACAAGCTCCTGTCGGGCGTCACCATCGCACAGGGTGGTGTCCTGCCCAACATCCAGGCCGTCCTGCTGCCAAAGAAGACCGAGAAGAAGGCCTAAAGGAGGCCAGGCAATCGCAGCGCCGCGTGCTCCCCTGCACGCAACGCGCTTTGCCGGCTCGGCTCGGCCCACAACAATCGGCCCTTTTCAGGGCCACCACACACACCTACGTCCAAAGCAAAATTTCAGTCGTCCTCGCCGCACCTTGTTTTGTTTTAACTTTGCACTGTCACAGCACAGCCGCCGCCGGCGCACGTCCGCCATCTTGTCGTCCACACAGCCCGTGTGGCCCAACACACACACATTTTGCACGGTCGCAGTCGCCTTCCAAACCGACAACGGCAGCAATAATGACCATTGTTAAAGGGAGGCGTGTCGACACACCGCCCTCCACTCCCGCGCGCAACGGCCGTCGACACGAACGAAACAGCTGATCCGGCCGCCTATGCCCACACGCCTTGCCTCGGAAACCCCAACGCCGCCGCAAACAAACACACAGAGACAAACCACGCAAGCAAATAATCACCGCCTCTCGCACAACAACACACAGCCCGCCATCTCCGTCGCGATCGATACAAAGACACACAAACGAAGCAGCTCCACACACAGCCAGCCACATGACACGTTTCCTTTCCTTCTCCCCTCCCAGTCACATCACGTCGCTCAAACGGAAAGAAAGAAAGAAAGAAACAAACAAACAAACAACACAGCGCACACACGCAGCAACAACAACACAGACTCTTTCGCACTTTTCAACTTCCGAACAGTGTGGTGGCCCTGAAAAGGGCCGTTTTCTAGTCTCTCCCACCCACAAGCACGGCCGCGGGAAGGCCAGCGCCCGCTGCGACGCAGCCTAACCGCCGAAACCGTACAGGGTGCGCCCCTGCCTCTTCAGGGCGTACACCACGTCCATGGCCGTCACAGTCTTGCGCTTGGCGTGCTCAGTGTACGTCACCGCGTCGCGGATCACGTTCTCCAGGAACACCTTCAGCACCCCGCGGGTCTCCTCGTAGATCAGACCAGAGATGCGCTTCACGCCGCCCCTGCGAGCCAGGCGGCGGATGGCGGGCTTCGTGATGCCCTGGATGTTGTCGCGCAACACCTTGCGGTGCCGCTTGGCGCCACCCTTGCCGAGCCCCTTTCCTCCCTTGCCGCGGCCTGTCATCCTTCCTTCCTCGGGCAAAGCAAAACGTGCACAAACAGCAGCTGCAGCGGCTGGCGAGTCGGCTACGGTCTGCGCCCAGCGCGCCCGCCGCCCCCCTATATAGACTCTGGCCCGCCCTCCCCCCACCACGCGCAACCGAGGGCATATAAGCGCAGCACGGAGGCGCGCGGGCCCGTTGTCAAGGCAGCACCGGACGCCGCGCCGCACCTAACCTCCACGCACGCCGCTCCGCTACCGCTACCGCTACCGCCATGGCCCGCACAAAGCAAACGGCCCGCAAGTCCACCGGCGGAAAGGCGCCGCGCAAACAGCTCGCCACCAAGGCGGCGAGGAAGAGCGCGCCCGCCACCGGAGGCGTCAAGAAGCCCCACCGCTACAGGCCGGGCACCGTCGCCCTGCGAGAAATCAGGCGCTACCAGAAGAGCACAGAGCTGCTCATCCGCAAGCTGCCATTCCAGCGCCTAGTGCGCGAGATCGCCCAGGACTTCAAGACCGACCTGCGCTTCCAGAGCTCCGCAGTCATGGCCCTGCAGGAGGCCAGCGAGGCCTACCTCGTCGGCCTCTTCGAAGACACCAACCTGTGCGCAATCCACGCCAAGCGCGTCACCATCATGCCCAAGGACATCCAGCTCGCGCGCCGCATCCGCGGCGAGCGCGCCTAAACCGCGCCGCGGCACCGCACCGCACAAACAAAAACGGCCCTTTTCAGGGCCACTAACATCTCTCCGTCGCGAGCAAACTTTGTCGGTCGCCTGCCTCTCGCCCCGCAACCCAAAAACAAAACAAAAAACCACCACTTCCCGTCCGTCCGCCACACCCGCTCACTCTGCCTGCCTGCTAGCAGCGCGCAACAATCACACATCATCCCTCCCCGGCGCTCAAAGCGCACAATACCCAACGGCCGACGTCACACCGCACGGGTGGCTGGCCGGCCGCCGCTTTCGTTTCGAAAACAAAAAAAACCCGCACTCCACTCCGACGGCCAACGGCCAGGCAGGCGCGCTCGCTCGCTCTACACGCCACCGAAATCCCCGCCGACTCCTTCCGCATCTCAACGTGCCCCCCGTTGCAAAACATCACACACACACACACACACAAAGGAACAAAACAAAACAAAGACCAGACACGACTCGACAAGACAGACATCCGAGAAGAACGAACGCAGGCAAGCCAACCAACGTATTCAAACAAAACAACGCGACAGAAAACCAACCGTCGGCCGCCGCCACAAACACGGCGACAATCAACCACGACAACAACAACACCGCTTACCGCTACCGCCGCCCACACCCGCCACCGACCCCCGCAATCCAACCACCACGGCACGCAAACAGCATCCCCACGGGCATACAGAAACGCCAGACAGACACCCACACCAAACGCAACACGACAATCAAAACCTTCCCCGACGTGCTTTGATGGCCCTGAGAAGGGCCGTTTTGGGCCGCGCGTCTCTTGCGCGCCACTAGACGACGACGGGGGGTGGGGACGACGGAGTCAAGCGCCAAACCCTTCCATTCCCATCTCTTTCTCCTCTACTCTACTTCTTCTTCTTGGGCGAAGCCTTCGCCTTAGACGGCGTCGTCGCCTTCTTCGGGCGCGGCGCCTTCGGCTTCTTCGTCGGAACCTTGGCGGCCTTCTTCGCCTTCGACGGCGACTTGGCCTTGGCCGGCTTGGCCGCAGCCGCCTTCTTCGCACCCGCGGGAGCGGCCGACGCCGCAGACGCCTTCTTGGCGGCGCCCGCCTTCCGACCGGTCGCCGCCTTCACGCCACCAGCCTTCTTTGCGCCGGCCGCACGGGCGCCCTTCTTCTCCTTGCTGGCCGGAGCGGCGCGCTTCTTCTTGGCACCGCCAGCACGAGCCTTGCCGCCCTCGGCCGCCCCCCCGCCGCCGGCGCCGGCAAGCTTGAACGAGCCGGACGCGCCCTTCCCCTTCGTCTGCACCAGCTCGCCCGCCACGACGGCCGACTTGAGGTACTTCTTGATAAACGGCGCCAGCTTCTCCGCGTCCAGCTTGTAGTGCGCGGCTATGTACTTCTTGATCGCCTGCAGCGACGACCCGCCGCGCTCCTTCAGACTCTTGATGGCGGCCGTCACCATCTCAGAGGTGCGCGGGTGCGCAGGCTTGGCGCGCGGCTTCTTCGCAGACGACGCAGACTTGGCCTTCTTCGTAGTGCCGGTGGCGGCGGGTGCCGCAGCAGTCTCGTTCGTAGCCGCCTGATCTGCCATTTCGACGACGCGCGTAACACACAGCGAGAGCGAGCGGGACGGCAGGCACGCAAGCACAGCACAGCAGCAGAGCAGAGAATCACAAGGCCCAGCCAGTGTCGCGGGCGGGCGCGGACGGCCGAGAGAGCGGCCGCCACTCTGCGCGCCGCCGCGCCGCGCCTCCCGCGCTTGCTACCGCCCAACGTCCGACAGCCTGTGCGGAGCAGCCCCAAACCTGCGCCACAACCGCCCGCGCCTTTCAAACCACCGAGGATGGGGCTACACACAGCCACACCACAGTCGCCAACCAGTCGCCACGGCAGCGCCGCAAACCACGGCCAAACTGCAGCTACCGCGCGCTACAGCCTGGGTCGGCCCGCCGAGAATCGCCGCCCCCGCCCAAATGCCGCCCCCACAGCCCCAGCCGACGACCCGCCACAATGGCCAAACCTTCGGCAAAACTCCCACACCGTCGCCGCGGCAGCCCGGCCAGCGCGGCCGGCGCCACAGCCACACAAGCCGAGGCGTGCGGCGATGACGGCCGTGCAAACGCGCCTCCGCCGCCGCCCATCGCCTTCCGTCGCCCTCCCGCCGTTTCCCGATCGGCCCGCAGCCGTCGGGCCACATCGCGCGCCGTCCTCCTCCTCTCGCCCGCCAACATTCACAGCCGTTTCTCAACAATTGCCCGCCGCAAACGGACGCCGCCTGCGCAACAGGCGCCGCCGCCCCTCGCCGCTTCCGACCCAACCCCTCGACCGAGGCAAACCGCAATCCGAATCTACAGACCAACCCAATCTGCCGTCAAGCACACACGACAGCCGACCTTACACGTTACGCGTTACACATTACGTTTACACGTCTACGTTAGGTTAGGTTAGGTGGACGTGGGTTAGGTTAAGGGGACTTGGGTTAGGTTAAGCGTCAAACTTAGGTTAAGCATTCAAACACGTCAGGCGTCAGAGGTTAGGTTAGGTTAGGTTACACGTTAGGTTAAGGGGTCGGTGCTAGGTTAAGAAGCGTCAAACGTAGGTTAGAAAAGCGTTCAAACGTGAGGCGTGAGCCGGACAGCTTACCTTACGTAGACGTTAGGGGCTCACAGGCTGAGCTCACCTCGCC
Source organism: Schistocerca serialis cubense (assembly GCF_023864345.2). Taxonomy (NCBI): domain Eukaryota; kingdom Metazoa; phylum Arthropoda; class Insecta; order Orthoptera; family Acrididae; genus Schistocerca; species Schistocerca serialis. Next base: position 18,394 of record NW_026047669.1, on the reverse strand, counting down.
ACACCACAGGTTAGGTTCGGTTCGGTTCGGTTCGCTCGGCTCAGCGTAAAGCGCCGAGGTCAGGGTTACGTTCGTTCACCTTCGGGCGCCACACTTTCGGTTGAAAGGTCGCGACGGGACGGACGTCGGCAGGCACGCCGCAAACGAACAAAAAAAACGTACAGACGACGTCGGAAACCGCCGACAGACGGGGGAGCAGCACGACCACGACCAGACACCGAGCGCGAACGAGACACACGCGAACCACCCCCACCGGCCAAAGGGCACCACACAACAACCCAGAGCACCACGTGTCGACACCAGAGCAACCCGCCGCTCACGCGACATGGCTGGCACCGAAGGGCAACCGCCCGCAACTGCGCTTTCCGCGCCGGCCCGGATGCACGTCGTGCTACAACAACACCACTACCGTACACAGCCGCTGTTCACAACATCACTATCAATGGCGCGCCCGCGGCTCGCCGCCGTCGCAGTCGCAGCCCCAACGCCAGCACTTTTGCACCACCATTCACACGCACCGCAACACAGCTCGCCGACACAGCCGAACAAAACAAACACCACACAACAACAGCAACAACGCCGCCGCCTCTACTTGTGCCGGCGACCCACCCCGCCGATGGCGCACCTTTCGCCAGCCGGCAATCGACACACACGCACCCACCCACCGGGGCCCAGTGCAAAAAACAAAAAAAAACACACAAAAACAAAAAAATCAAACGACACGGGAAGCGCACACCGCCACTTCGCGCGCACGCCACCAACCAGTCGTCGTCTCAAAATAACAAACACAAACACAATAAACTAACAACTAGGGCAACACAAAACAAAAACGCCTCGCACGAACCGCCCACAAAAAGGACAAGCACACGCACAGCCTCTGCTGACGACCACGACGCAGCGGCACGCTGCTCCTGTCCCGCGCCCCGCGCCCCACTCGATTCACAACTCACGCGACACCGTCAACGACGGGCTCGCTTCCCGCAACCTACCACCTTTCCGCCACGACGCACAGCCCCAGCCCCACCCGACGACGCCCGTGGCAACGACTGCACTTTCACCACCGCCTCCCCCTTCCCCCCCAAAACAACACACACACACACACACACAGCCAGCCAAAAACGCACTCGCGACCCACACATGCACGTGCATCGGCACACGCCAACCAGTCAACGTCGACAACCACACGCAAGGCTCGAAACGAAACCGGCGTCCTTCCACGTTGCCATCAAGCTACGCGACACAAGACACAAGGAACCAACACAACAGCCGGCCCCACTAATTCCCACTCTCACGCCGCAAAAAGCACACCGAAACCGCCAAACGCACGCACATTCCCCTTCGCACCGACACCACCGACCGGCTCGCTACCACACACCTCTCGGCAGCCGTTTCACGCCAATTCGCCACACCGCCCACACAGTCGACAAGCGCCCGCCCTGTACGGCACACGCAACGACGCAGCGCAGCAAAGGGCGCCCGCAACACATACCTCTCCGCCGCCCGACGCGCCAACCGCCACACCACACCGCCAGCCACTCGCAAATTGTGCACTGCCACCAGCCACACGTCCAACACGCCGCGCCGCCTCCGGCCACCCGCCAGGGGGCGCTCACGTCCGCGACAACAGCGCGGCCCGCCGGGCCGGGCCGAACCGAACCGAGCCGCCGCTGCTCTGCACTCGGCACGGCCACACCCTGCTGCAGACCGGGCTCGTCCCTCTGTACGCGTCTGCCTGCGCATCAACACAACACGACCTTTTTTTTTTTTCTCTCTCTACCGCCATCCCTCCTTCTCGCGTTTTACTCGTTGTTGCAGCAGCGGCGCACACCTACACATCCACAGCCCCAGCCGAGCCGGCCTCACCTCAGGGCCCGCCGCCAGCGTCTCCTCCTCGGGCACAGGTGCGGTGCTGTGGCCGCCCATCCAACCGCATTGCTGGCCGTCCAGCCACCAGGCGTTCCCACTGCCGCGAGCCACGCCGCGCACCGACCCTGCTGCAGAAAACGAAGCATAGCCAGAGACCGACCGATACACAAAGCAAGCCGTCGCCTCGCCTCTTGTCCTTCCTGCCTTCCTTCCGCCCCCGCCCTTCTCACACCACCGCCTCTCCACTTTCGCCCACCCCCCCCCTCCTTTTCTTTTTTTTTTTTTTTGTTTCTTTCTTTCTTTCTTTCTCTCCTTCCCGCCATGGCGGTTACGGCACCGCCTGCAGCGGCAGATTTTTTGCGCCCACACGCCTACTCCTACCACCATTAACCTTGCCCTGCCCTGCCCATCAACGTCGCAGTCGAACCGACGCGTGCCAACACACTGCCCACGTTCCTTTCTCTTTTCGGCCTACGCCCATTACGCGCCGCCGCCACAGCACCTTCCCTTCCCACAACACACCGACGTCATCACACGCACCCAAAACAGGGGCCACGACCGTGTTCCTCGCCCACTCCCATCCCGCACGGTACGCACATTCCCAACTACTACCGCGCACCCTCCCTTTCCAATCTGTGTGTCTCTGTGTCTGTGTCCTGTCCGCGCGTGACGCCTCTCAACATCCGCCGTCCCCCGTCCCGTTTTCGCCCCCATGCCGTCGTCGCGCCGCCTCCTCCCCGTCCACCGCCGCCCCTGTCCGCCCCGCACCACACCATACACCGCTGCTTGTCCCGGCCGTTGCCACCAAAGGCGCCGACCGCAAACGCGCCACGCCGCAGCCCCCGTGCGTCTCGCGCTCGCTTGCATCTCCGTGCCGACGCTGCCTCTCTTCCCACTCGCACTCGACCTCGACAACACAGTCTTTGGCTCCGCCACTGCGTGTTCCGGTGGTACGCACGCTGCAACACGTATGTATTCATTACCAGAGCGATGGCGAGGCATGACAGCATCTCTGTCTGACCAGAGAGTTCTTTATCGCTGCTAGTCGGCGCTTGGACCGCGCCAGACGACAGTAGTGGCACGCACCGGGTCGCCAGGAACAGTTGTTATATATATTGTAGCGCGAGTCGGGAGAGGTAGTAGTCGGTCGACAGTAGTAGCGGGTCGACGGTTGTACTGAGCGGGCGTCGGCGGCGTGCTCTGCTCGTCTCGCGACTCTGGTCACGGTTCGGGACGATGTATAGTATATTGTGTTATAATCAAAAGGTGGTGTGACGCTGCATTGCGCAAATCTGATAACGTATGTTCATTGTACTTCTTTTGTTCAACAACAAAAGCCCCACTATTACTTTTTTTCTAAAGTAACTTTTGTCTCTTAACGAAAAACATTCACTTTTTAAAGACTACTTCCTATGGCATTTCCCTCCAAGGAGTGCAATTAATTACCAGCCAGCACTCATTCATTGCACACAGCTGTGTAAGGGGTATCTACAATTGAGGAGCGGATATAAATGCAATTTTTTGTTTTTTTTTTTTTTTGTGTGTGTGTGTTGTAACCTCCCAGCAAAATTTAAAATAATGGACAATGTTATTTACGGATGCTAATGGACATTGCGCTAATTGTAACCTCGCCCACAATGAGAGGTATTGAAAATGGCAACAAAAATGTGAAATTCGCAATCTGACTCAAATATAAAGTCTTCACACAACATTTACAAACGTCCGTTCAGTGACAAGAAACTTCAATTAAACCGAAATATCGGTCTTTGGCCCTGTGCAAAACAATCAGAATTAAAGTCTTACCTCCGAATAAATGGATGTCACATTTCTGCTCTGGTTGTTGCGCAGCGCTTGGAGGAACTGCATTTGCAAATAATAATATTCTCTTTTTTTGTGATTTTAGTGACATTTTTCTTCAAAGCAGTGGAATGAAATGTGAAGTGCAACGAACTCTTTAGTTCAATAACAAATTAAATGTTTGAAAAATGCTTTTGAAATAAAAAATTATTATTGGGGAACTTGTTGGAGAATAATTACACTTTTTCATTATCTAATGATTATATTAATTAACAGTATACCTTATTCACCATCTTGACCAGTGTTGCCGACCACCTACATCACACAACCGCACTCGGCTGCTACTACTGACCGACCGCTCTGCATGACGACTATTAGCGTACTGCACGCGACGACTACTGACAGAGTACAGCCCTCAACTACACAGAGCTACGGACTCGCAACGACTACTGGACAGACAGACTGACTGACTGAGAACCGCTCGCAACACTCGCGCAGTCCAGCGCAAACTCTCTGGTCACAGATGCTACAACGTCCTCGCCATCGCTACTATGTTACATACGTGTTTCAGTGTCTTTTTCATTGGGGTAACGATCTTTGGCTCTTTTTATTCTGAATACAGGGCCAAAGGTCAACGCTGCTGCCCTTATACAATTTATCAGGTTTCATTATGTCTGTTGCAATGTTACATACGGTTCACTCTTCATTAATATTACCGTTGGGTTTGTTTTGTAGGGACGTTAACATTCTGCACATTTTTATTATCATCGGACTCTCTGCTATTTGTGCAGGGAGGTTATACCTGGGTCCATTTCCATTTCCATTTACATTTTAATATTGATAGACTTTTTGTTTTTCTTTTTTGTTTCTTGTTGTTTTTCCTTCTTTTTTTTGTTGTTTTTTTTTTTTTTTTGTTTGTTTTTCCCGCTCTCACCACCACCGCCGCATCACGCCTTCCGTTTTCTTGGTTTCTTTTCTGTTCTTCAACTGCTTCAACATCACCGCGCCCCATTTCCACACCACAGCCATCAGCCTCCAAGACGGGCGGGCGCAGTGTGCCATTTCCGGCGCACAAGCACACCCGTACGGTACTCTCCTCGCCCCCACGCCACCAACAACACAGCGACCACGCGGCTTTCAGGCATGGCACGGCACGGCACGGCACGGCACGGCACGGCACGGCACGGCACGGCACCGGCGAAATGCGCCGCCCCGCCCCTCCCGCGCATCCGTCCGTCTCGCCACGTTCACTGACAGCCGCGTCTGCGGCTACACCACGACAACCACAACACAACACCGCTCCCCTCCCTAACTCACATTGTTTTTCTCCTCCTCTTTTGCACAAACCACAACGCCGAGCACAGGCGCAAGCCACCCACACCGCGCCCCTCCCCGTCCCGTCTTTGGCCGCCGCTCCTCGTTTCCTCGTTTGCCCCCTCCCATCTCCCGAAATGCCATGCCAGCAGCGTTACGCATGCCCCTCCCCTGTCCACACAACACTACCGCCTAACGAACAGCCTTTTCCGGGCCACATCCAGGGCACGCCCACCTCCAAACACTGCCAATTCACGGACGCACACACTCACTCACTTTCTCGACACCTTTCTGTACGGAGGGTGCGTCATCTCGACCGTGACAGAGTGACGGCAACTATCGACGATCCATTTCCCCCCACTGGTAAAACATGTCCACTAACACCTACATACATCATTCAAGTACACAGACAATAGCATACACACAATGGGAGGGCACACGAACATGGACGGCACGGCACTGTCATACACTCTTCCTCAGAACCATATCAACAAACGTTACGTACATCCGGGAAAGCGAAAGCGAACGCGAAAGCGAACGCGAAAGCGAAAGCAAAGGCAAAGCCCAATGCAGCCGTCAAAGGTAACGTTCACCACGGCAGACACTTGCAGCCGCGCCGCCGTTAAACGCATTTCAGTGCGGCTCCAATACGCCTCCGACACGGGAACGTTCCGTTGCTCTACGAATGCGTTTCTCCCCTTTTTCCCTTCCTCTCTCTTTTGCCCCCCCCCCTCCTTGCACTCTCGCCTCATTCCTCACGTTCTGCCCAGACATTCGACCGATCAAAGTCAACCTTTCGTTACCGTTCTCAGCGCGACGGTGTACAACAGTATGACGGGTGTGCCCAAGACTTCGGTTCAGTTGCGTGACGCCGGTCTATCGCGCCGATCGACAGTTACTCAGGGGGCGACGGATCGGACCACGTCACCGACACACAAAACACTTTCAAACAAACAAATACATACCGGATGGACACAGACAAACACGTGTACAGACATTCGCCAAACAAACGACCGCCGCCGCCGCCGTCGTCGTCTAGCGTGCATCTTGAATGACGACATCGGTGTGCGTGCGTCGTACGCAATCAGTCAGACACGGCTATCAAACATCAGAGTCGAATGGTACATCATCGTGCGTGTCGCCGTACACGTACAGTACAATACAACAACAATGCGTCTTAATGGCACGTTCATTTCAACGTCACTCACACACCTCCACGCTGCAGTTACGTCGCACCATTGTCAAACTCGGCGTACAGCAAAGGGAATAGTGGGCGGCAAAAAAAACCAAACAAAAACATTTCACATTTCACCCTCGCCATGTATGATGTGCAAAAAAACAAACCCGCAAACGGCCGTCGTTACGGTGACACAAAAGTCGCCGATCACACTGTCCCCCCCTCGCAGACGGGTCTCACACACACACACACACCAACAACACCAATGGGTCAAAAACCACGCCAACGAGGCGTGCCACCATTCCACGCCACGGCGACCAACCTCGTGGCCGTACCCCGCGCAACACGCTTTGACGCGCCCCCCCACCCACAATCAAAATGCACACACACACATCACAGCCGTCCACACAAACAACAACAATTCCGCCCTTCCCGCAAAAGGCAAGTTGGTGGCCCTGAAAAGGGCCGTTTTGCCGCTCTCGCAACGGAGGAGCCTTCTCCATCCTTCCTTCCATTCCAGAGCCACCTCCTTACTTGGAGCTCGTGTACTTGGTCACCGCCTTCGTGCCCTCGCTCACGGCGTGCTTGGCCAGCTCGCCAGGCAGCAACAGCCGCACAGCGGTCTGGATCTCGCGGGACGTGATGGTCGAGCGCTTGTTGTAGTGCGCCAGGCGAGAAGCCTCGGCCGCAATGCGCTCGAAAATGTCGTTCACGAAGCTGTTCATGATGCTCATCGCCTTCGACGAGATGCCCGTGTCAGGGTGCACCTGCTTCAGCACCTTGTAGATGTAGATGGCATAGCTCTCCTTCCTCTTGCGCTTCTTCTTCTTGTCGCCCTTCGAAATGTTCTTCTGCGCCTTGCCAGCCTTCTTGGCGGCCTTCCCGCTAGTCTTGGGCGGCATCTCGAACCAACGTACGGCAGCAGCAACACCAGTAGCAAGCGCTCCGCTCTAGTCAGCGTCTCCCCACACAGTGGCACCCGCCGCCAGCCGCCGCCGCACCTTTACCAGCTCGCCCTGTTGCGGCCGCCGACCAATGGGGCGCGCGCGCAACCGGCCGCCGCACCCGAGCCCATAAAGCACCCCCACCCCGGCTGCGCCGGCACGCACTCCGCTGCTCGACTCGCTGCCGCTCGCACCGGTCGTTTTCGTTTCCGTTTCGTGTGCACCGTCGCTAGCCCATCGCCATGTCCGGACGCGGAAAGGGAGGCAAAGTCAAGGGCAAGTCAAAGTCCCGCTCAAGCAGGGCTGGGCTCCAGTTCCCGGTCGGCAGAATCCACCGCCTCCTGCGCAAGGGAAACTACGCAGAGCGCGTCGGCGCCGGGGCGCCCGTCTACCTCGCCGCCGTCATGGAGTACCTCGCGGCTGAGGTGCTCGAGCTGGCCGGAAACGCGGCCCGCGACAACAAGAAGACGCGCATCATCCCGCGCCACCTGCAGCTTGCCATCCGCAACGACGAGGAGCTCAACAAGCTCCTGTCGGGCGTCACCATCGCACAGGGTGGTGTCCTGCCCAACATCCAGGCCGTCCTGCTGCCAAAGAAGACCGAGAAGAAGGCCTAAAGGAGGCCAGGCAATCGCAGCGCCGCGTGCTCCCCTGCACGCAACGCGCTTTGCCGGCTCGGCTCGGCCCACAACAATCGGCCCTTTTCAGGGCCACCACACACACCTACGTCCAAAGCAAAATTTCAGTCGTCCTCGCCGCACCTTGTTTTGTTTTAACTTTGCACTGTCACAGCACAGCCGCCGCCGGCGCACGTCCGCCATCTTGTCGTCCACACAGCCCGTGTGGCCCAACACACACACATTTTGCACGGTCGCAGTCGCCTTCCAAACCGACAACGGCAGCAATAATGACCATTGTTAAAGGGAGGCGTGTCGACACACCGCCCTCCACTCCCGCGCGCAACGGCCGTCGACACGAACGAAACAGCTGATCCGGCCGCCTATGCCCACACGCCTTGCCTCGGAAACCCCAACGCCGCCGCAAACAAACACACAGAGACAAACCACGCAAGCAAATAATCACCGCCTCTCGCACAACAACACACAGCCCGCCATCTCCGTCGCGATCGATACAAAGACACACAAACGAAGCAGCTCCACACACAGCCAGCCACATGACACGTTTCCTTTCCTTCTCCCCTCCCAGTCACATCACGTCGCTCAAACGGAAAGAAAGAAAGAAAGAAACAAACAAACAAACAACACAGCGCACACACGCAGCAACAACAACACAGACTCTTTCGCACTTTTCAACTTCCGAACAGTGTGGTGGCCCTGAAAAGGGCCGTTTTCTAGTCTCTCCCACCCACAAGCACGGCCGCGGGAAGGCCAGCGCCCGCTGCGACGCAGCCTAACCGCCGAAACCGTACAGGGTGCGCCCCTGCCTCTTCAGGGCGTACACCACGTCCATGGCCGTCACAGTCTTGCGCTTGGCGTGCTCAGTGTACGTCACCGCGTCGCGGATCACGTTCTCCAGGAACACCTTCAGCACCCCGCGGGTCTCCTCGTAGATCAGACCAGAGATGCGCTTCACGCCGCCCCTGCGAGCCAGGCGGCGGATGGCGGGCTTCGTGATGCCCTGGATGTTGTCGCGCAACACCTTGCGGTGCCGCTTGGCGCCACCCTTGCCGAGCCCCTTTCCTCCCTTGCCGCGGCCTGTCATCCTTCCTTCCTCGGGCAAAGCAAAACGTGCACAAACAGCAGCTGCAGCGGCTGGCGAGTCGGCTACGGTCTGCGCCCAGCGCGCCCGCCGCCCCCCTATATAGACTCTGGCCCGCCCTCCCCCCACCACGCGCAACCGAGGGCATATAAGCGCAGCACGGAGGCGCGCGGGCCCGTTGTCAAGGCAGCACCGGACGCCGCGCCGCACCTAACCTCCACGCACGCCGCTCCGCTACCGCTACCGCTACCGCCATGGCCCGCACAAAGCAAACGGCCCGCAAGTCCACCGGCGGAAAGGCGCCGCGCAAACAGCTCGCCACCAAGGCGGCGAGGAAGAGCGCGCCCGCCACCGGAGGCGTCAAGAAGCCCCACCGCTACAGGCCGGGCACCGTCGCCCTGCGAGAAATCAGGCGCTACCAGAAGAGCACAGAGCTGCTCATCCGCAAGCTGCCATTCCAGCGCCTAGTGCGCGAGATCGCCCAGGACTTCAAGACCGACCTGCGCTTCCAGAGCTCCGCAGTCATGGCCCTGCAGGAGGCCAGCGAGGCCTACCTCGTCGGCCTCTTCGAAGACACCAACCTGTGCGCAATCCACGCCAAGCGCGTCACCATCATGCCCAAGGACATCCAGCTCGCGCGCCGCATCCGCGGCGAGCGCGCCTAAACCGCGCCGCGGCACCGCACCGCACAAACAAAAACGGCCCTTTTCAGGGCCACTAACATCTCTCCGTCGCGAGCAAACTTTGTCGGTCGCCTGCCTCTCGCCCCGCAACCCAAAAACAAAACAAAAAACCACCACTTCCCGTCCGTCCGCCACACCCGCTCACTCTGCCTGCCTGCTAGCAGCGCGCAACAATCACACATCATCCCTCCCCGGCGCTCAAAGCGCACAATACCCAACGGCCGACGTCACACCGCACGGGTGGCTGGCCGGCCGCCGCTTTCGTTTCGAAAACAAAAAAAACCCGCACTCCACTCCGACGGCCAACGGCCAGGCAGGCGCGCTCGCTCGCTCTACACGCCACCGAAATCCCCGCCGACTCCTTCCGCATCTCAACGTGCCCCCCGTTGCAAAACATCACACACACACACACACACAAAGGAACAAAACAAAACAAAGACCAGACACGACTCGACAAGACAGACATCCGAGAAGAACGAACGCAGGCAAGCCAACCAACGTATTCAAACAAAACAACGCGACAGAAAACCAACCGTCGGCCGCCGCCACAAACACGGCGACAATCAACCACGACAACAACAACACCGCTTACCGCTACCGCCGCCCACACCCGCCACCGACCCCCGCAATCCAACCACCACGGCACGCAAACAGCATCCCCACGGGCATACAGAAACGCCAGACAGACACCCACACCAAACGCAACACGACAATCAAAACCTTCCCCGACGTGCTTTGATGGCCCTGAGAAGGGCCGTTTTGGGCCGCGCGTCTCTTGCGCGCCACTAGACGACGACGGGGGGTGGGGACGACGGAGTCAAGCGCCAAACCCTTCCATTCCCATCTCTTTCTCCTCTACTCTACTTCTTCTTCTTGGGCGAAGCCTTCGCCTTAGACGGCGTCGTCGCCTTCTTCGGGCGCGGCGCCTTCGGCTTCTTCGTCGGAACCTTGGCGGCCTTCTTCGCCTTCGACGGCGACTTGGCCTTGGCCGGCTTGGCCGCAGCCGCCTTCTTCGCACCCGCGGGAGCGGCCGACGCCGCAGACGCCTTCTTGGCGGCGCCCGCCTTCCGACCGGTCGCCGCCTTCACGCCACCAGCCTTCTTTGCGCCGGCCGCACGGGCGCCCTTCTTCTCCTTGCTGGCCGGAGCGGCGCGCTTCTTCTTGGCACCGCCAGCACGAGCCTTGCCGCCCTCGGCCGCCCCCCCGCCGCCGGCGCCGGCAAGCTTGAACGAGCCGGACGCGCCCTTCCCCTTCGTCTGCACCAGCTCGCCCGCCACGACGGCCGACTTGAGGTACTTCTTGATAAACGGCGCCAGCTTCTCCGCGTCCAGCTTGTAGTGCGCGGCTATGTACTTCTTGATCGCCTGCAGCGACGACCCGCCGCGCTCCTTCAGACTCTTGATGGCGGCCGTCACCATCTCAGAGGTGCGCGGGTGCGCAGGCTTGGCGCGCGGCTTCTTCGCAGACGACGCAGACTTGGCCTTCTTCGTAGTGCCGGTGGCGGCGGGTGCCGCAGCAGTCTCGTTCGTAGCCGCCTGATCTGCCATTTCGACGACGCGCGTAACACACAGCGAGAGCGAGCGGGACGGCAGGCACGCAAGCACAGCACAGCAGCAGAGCAGAGAATCACAAGGCCCAGCCAGTGTCGCGGGCGGGCGCGGACGGCCGAGAGAGCGGCCGCCACTCTGCGCGCCGCCGCGCCGCGCCTCCCGCGCTTGCTACCGCCCAACGTCCGACAGCCTGTGCGGAGCAGCCCCAAACCTGCGCCACAACCGCCCGCGCCTTTCAAACCACCGAGGATGGGGCTACACACAGCCACACCACAGTCGCCAACCAGTCGCCACGGCAGCGCCGCAAACCACGGCCAAACTGCAGCTACCGCGCGCTACAGCCTGGGTCGGCCCGCCGAGAATCGCCGCCCCCGCCCAAATGCCGCCCCCACAGCCCCAGCCGACGACCCGCCACAATGGCCAAACCTTCGGCAAAACTCCCACACCGTCGCCGCGGCAGCCCGGCCAGCGCGGCCGGCGCCACAGCCACACAAGCCGAGGCGTGCGGCGATGACGGCCGTGCAAACGCGCCTCCGCCGCCCCATCGCCTTCCGTCGCCCTCCCGCCGTTTCCCGATCGGCCCGCAGCCGTCGGGCCACATCGCGCGCCGTCCTCCTCCTCTCGCCCGCCAACATTCACAGCCGTTTCTCAACAATTGCCCGCCGCAAACGGACGCCGCCTGCGCAACAGGCGCCGCCGCCCCTCGCCGCTTCCGACCCAACCCCTCGACCGAGGCAAACCGCAATCCGAATCTACAGACCAACCCAATCTGCCGTCAAGCACACACGACAGCCGACCTTACACGTTACGCGTTACACATTACGTTTACACGTCTACGTTAGGTTAGGTTAGGTGGACGTGGGTTAGGTTAAGGGGACTTGGGTTAGGTTAAGCGTCAAACTTAGGTTAAGCATTCAAACACGTCAGGCGTCAGAGGTTAGGTTAGGTTAGGTTACACGTTAGGTTAAGGGGTCGGTGCTAGGTTAAGAAGCGTCAAACGTAGGTTAGAAAAGCGTTCAAACGTGAGGCGTGAGCCGGACAGCTTACCTTACGTAGACGTTAGGGGCTCACAGGCTGAGCTCACCTCGCCACACCACAGGTTAGGTTCGGTTCGGTTCGGTTCGCTCGGCTCAGCGTAAAGCGCCGAGGTCAGGGTTACGTTCGTTCACCTTCGGGCGCCACACTTTCGGTTGAAAGGTCGCGACGGGACGGACGTCGGCAGGCACGCCGCAAACGAACAAAAAAAACGTACAGACGACGTCGGAAACCGCCGACAGACGGGGGAGCAGCACGACCACGACCAGACACCGAGCGCGAACGAGACACACGCGAACCACCCCCACCGGCCAAAGGGCACCACACAACAACCCAGAGCACCACGTGTCGACACCAGAGCAACCCGCCGCTCACGCGACATGGCTGGCACCGAAGGGCAACCGCCCGCAACTGCGCTTTCCGCGCCGGCCCGGATGCACGTCGTGCTACAACAACACCACTACCGTACACAGCCGCTGTTCACAACATCACTATCAATGGCGCGCCCGCGGCTCGCCGCCGTCGCAGTCGCAGCCCCAACGCCAGCACTTTTGCACCACCATTCACACGCACCGCAACACAGCTCGCCGACACAGCCGAACAAAACAAACACCACACAACAACAGCAACAACGCCGCCGCCTCTACTTGTGCCGGCGACCCACCCCGCCGATGGCGCACCTTTCGCCAGCCGGCAATCGACACACACGCACCCACCCACCGGGGCCCAGTGCAAAAAACAAAAAAAAACACACAAAAACAAAAAAATCAAACGACACGGGAAGCGCACACCGCCACTTCGCGCGCACGCCACCAACCAGTCGTCGTCTCAAAATAACAAACACAAACACAATAAACTAACAACTAGGGCAACACAAAACAAAAACGCCTCGCACGAACCGCCCACAAAAAGGACAAGCACACGCACAGCCTCTGCTGACGACCACGACGCAGCGGCACGCTGCTCCTGTCCCGCGCCCCGCGCCCCACTCGATTCACAACTCACGCGACACCGTCAACGACGGGCTCGCTTCCCGCAACCTACCACCTTTCCGCCACGACGCACAGCCCCAGCCCCACCCGACGACGCCCGTGGCAACGACTGCACTTTCACCACCGCCTCCCCCTTCCCCCCCAAAACAACACACACACACACACACACAGCCAGCCAAAAACGCACTCGCGACCCACACATGCACGTGCATCGGCACACGCCAACCAGTCAACGTCGACAACCACACGCAAGGCTCGAAACGAAACCGGCGTCCTTCCACGTTGCCATCAAGCTACGCGACACAAGACACAAGGAACCAACACAACAGCCGGCCCCACTAATTCCCACTCTCACGCCGCAAAAAGCACACCGAAACCGCCAAACGCACGCACATTCCCCTTCGCACCGACACCACCGACCGGCTCGCTACCACACACCTCTCGGCAGCCGTTTCACGCCAATTCGCCACACCGCCCACACAGTCGACAAGCGCCCGCCCTGTACGGCACACGCAACGACGCAGCGCAGCAAAGGGCGCCCGCAACACATACCTCTCCGCCGCCCGACGCGCCAACCGCCACACCACACCGCCAGCCACTCGCAAATTGTGCACTGCCACCAGCCACACGTCCAACACGCCGCGCCGCCTCCGGCCACCCGCCAGGGGGCGCTCACGTCCGCGACAACAGCGCGGCCCGCCGGGCCGGGCCGAACCGAACCGAGCCGCCGCTGCTCTGCACTCGGCACGGCCACACCCTGCTGCAGACCGGGCTCGTCCCTCTGTACGCGTCTGCCTGCGCATCAACACAACACGACCTTTTTTTTTTTTCTCTCTCTACCGCCATCCCTCCTTCTCGCGTTTTACTCGTTGTTGCAGCAGCGGCGCACACCTACACATCCACAGCCCCAGCCGAGCCGGCCTCACCTCAGGGCCCGCCGCCAGCGTCTCCTCCTCGGGCACAGGTGCGGTGCTGTGGCCGCCCATCCAACCGCATTGCTGGCCGTCCAGCCACCAGGCGTTCCCACTGCCGCGAGCCACGCCGCGCACCGACCCTGCTGCAGAAAACGAAGCATAGCCAGAGACCGACCGATACACAAAGCAAGCCGTCGCCTCGCCTCTTGTCCTTCCTGCCTTCCTTCCGCCCCCGCCCTTCTCACACCACCGCCTCTCCACTTTCGCCCACCCCCCCCTCCTTTTCTTTTTTTTTTTTTTTGTTTCTTTCTTTCTTTCTTTCTCTCCTTCCCGCCATGGCGGTTACGGCACCGCCTGCAGCGGCAGATTTTTTGCGCCCACACGCCTACTCCTACCACCATTAACCTTGCCCTGCCCTGCCCATCAACGTCGCAGTCGAACCGACGCGTGCCAACACACTGCCCACGTTCCTTTCTCTTTTCGGCCTACGCCCATTACGCGCCGCCGCCACAGCACCTTCCCTTCCCACAACACACCGACGTCATCACACGCACCCAAAACAGGGGCCACGACCGTGTTCCTCGCCCACTCCCATCCCGCACGGTACGCACATTCCCAACTACTACCGCGCACCCTCCCTTTCCAATCTGTGTGTCTCTGTGTCTGTGTCCTGTCCGCGCGTGACGCCTCTCAACATCCGCCGTCCCCCGTCCCGTTTTCGCCCCCATGCCGTCGTCGCGCCGCCTCCTCCCCGTCCACCGCCGCCCCTGTCCGCCCCGCACCACACCATACACCGCTGCTTGTCCCGGCCGTTGCCACCAAAGGCGCCGACCGCAAACGCGCCACGCCCGCAGCCCCCGTGCGTCTCGCGCTCGCTTGCATCTCCGTGCCGACGCTGCCTCTCTTCCCACTCGCACTCGACCTCGACAACACAGTCTTTGGCTCCGCCACTGCGTGTTCCGGTGGTACGCACGCTGCAACACGTATGTATTCATTACCAGAGCGATGGCGAGGCATGACAGCATCTCTGTCTGACCAGAGAGTTCTTTATCGCTGCTAGTCGGCGCTTGGACCGCGCCAGACGACAGTAGTGGCACGCACCGGGTCGCCAGGAACAGTTGTTATATATATTGTAGCGCGAGTCGGGAGAGGTAGTAGTCGGTCGACAGTAGTAGCGGGTCGACGGTTGTACTGAGCGGGCGTCGGCGGCGTGCTCTGCTCGTCTCGCGACTCTGGTCACGGTTCGGGACGATGTATAGTATATTGTGTTATAATCAAAAGGTGGTGTGACGCTGCATTGCGCAAATCTGATAACGTATGTTCATTGTACTTCTTTTGTTCAACAACAAAAGCCCCACTATTACTTTTTTTCTAAAGTAACTTTTGTCTCTTAACGAAAAACATTCACTTTTTAAAGACTACTTCCTATGGCATTTCCCTCCAAGGAGTGCAATTAATTACCAGCCAGCACTCATTCATTGCACACAGCTGTGTAAGGGGTATCTACAATTGAGGAGCGGATATAAATGCAATTTTTTGTTTTTTTTTTTTTTTGTGTGTGTGTGTTGTAACCTCCCAGCAAAATTTAAAATAATGGACAATGTTATTTACGGATGCTAATGGACATTGCGCTAATTGTAACCTCGCCCACAATGAGAGGTATTGAAAATGGCAACAAAAATGTGAAATTCGCAATCTAATCTGACTCAAATATAAAGTCTTCACACAACATTTACAAACGTCCGTTCAGTGACAAGAAACTTCAATTAAACCGAAATATCGGTCTTTGGCCCTGTGCAAAACAATCAGAATTAAAGTCTTACCTCCGAATAAATGGATGTCACATTTCTGCTCTGGTTGTTGCGCAGCGCTTGGAGGAACTGCATTTGCAAATAATAATATTCTCTTTTTTTGTGATTTTAGTGACATTTTTCTTCAAAGCAGTGGAATGAAATGTGAAGTGCAACGAACTCTTTAGTTCAATAACAAATTAAATGTTTGAAAAATGCTTTTGAAATAAAAATTATTATTGGGGAACTTGTTGGAGAATAATTACACTTTTTCATTATCTAATGATTATATTAATTAACAGTATACCTTATTCACCATCTTGACCAGTGTTGCCGACCACCTACATCACACAACCGCACTCGGCTGCTACTACTGACCGACCGCTCTGCATGACGACTATTAGCGTACTGCACGCGACGACTACTGACAGAGTACAGCCCTCAACTACACAGAGCTACGGACTCGCAACGACTACTGACAGACAGACTGACTGACTGAGAACCGCTCGCAACACTCGCGCAGTCCAGCGCAAACTCTCTGGTCACAGATGCTACAACGTCTCGCCATCGCTACTATGTTACATACGTGTTTCAGTGTCTTTTTCATTGGGGGTAACGATCTTTGGCTCTTTTTATTCTGAATACAGGGCCAAAGGTCAACGCTGCTGCCCTTATACAATTTATCAGGTTTCATTATGTCTGTTGCAATGTTACATACGGTTCACTCTTTCATTAATATTACCGTTGGGGTTTGTTTTGTAGGGACGTTAACATTCTGGCACATTTTTTATTATCATCGGACTCTCTGCTATTTGTGCAGGGAGGTTATACCTGGGTCCCATTTCCATTTCCATTTACATTTTAATATTGATAGGACTTTTTGTTTTCTTTTTTGTTTCTTGTTGTTTTTCCTTCTTTTTTTTTGTTGTTTTTTTTTTTTTTTGTTTTGTTTTTCCCGCTCTCACCACCACCGCCGCATCACGCCTTCCGTTTTCTTGGTTTCTTTTCTGTTCTTCAACTGCTTCAACATCACCGCGCCCCATTTCCACACCACAGCCATCAGCCTCCAAGACGGGCGGGCGCAGTGTGCCATTTCCGGCGCACAAGCACACCCGTACGGTACTCTCCTCGCCCCCACGCCACCAACAACACAGCGACCACGCGGCTTTCAGGCATGGCACGGCACGGCACGGCACGGCACGGCACGGCACGGCCACGGCACGGCACCGGCGAAATGGCGCCGCCCCCGCCCCTCCGCGCATCCGTCCGTCTCGCCACGTTCACTGACAGCCGCGTCTGCGGCTACACCACGACAACCACAACACAACACCGCTCCCCTCCCTGGCAACTCACATTGTTTTTCTCCTCCTCTTTTGCACAAACCACAACGCCGAGCACAGGCGCAAGCCACCCACACCGCGCCCCTCCCCGTCCCGTCTTTGGCCGCCGCTCCTCGTTTCCTCGTTTGCCCCCTCCCATCTCCCGAAATGCCATGCCAGCAGCGTTACGCATGCCCCTCCCCTGTCCACACAACACTACCGCCTAACGAACAGCCTTTTCCGGGCCACATCCAGGGCACGCCCACCTCCAAACACTGCCAATTCACGGACGCACACACTCACTCACTTTCTCGACACCTTTCTGTACGGAGGGTGCGTCATCTCGACCGTGACAGAGTGACGGCAAACTATCGACGATCCATTTCCCCCCCACTGGTAAAACATGTCCACTAACACCTACATACATCATTCAAGTACACAGACAATAGCATACACACAATGGGAGGGCACACGAACATGGACGGCACGGCACTGTCATACACTCTTCCTCAGAACCATATCAACAAACGTTACGTACATCCGGGAAAGCGAAAGCGAACGCGAAAGCGAAAGCAAAAGCAAAAGCAAAGGCAAAGCCCAATGCAGCCGTCAAAGGTAACGTTCACCACGGCAGACACTTGCAGCCGCGCCGCCGTTAAACGCATTTCAGTGCGGCTCCAATACGCCCTCCGACACGGGAACGTTCCGTTGCTCTACGAATGCGTTTCTCCCCTTTTTCCCTTCCTCTCTCTTTTGCCCCCCCCCCCTCCCTTGCACTCTCGGCCTCATTCCTCACGTTCTGCCCCAGACATTCGACCGATCAAAGTCAACCTTTCGTTACCGTTCTCAGCGCGACGGTGTACAACAGTATGACGGGTGTGCCCAAGACTTCGGTTCAGTTTGCGTGACGCCGGTCTATCGCGCCGATCGACAGTTACTCAGGGGGCGACGGATCGGACCACGTCCACCGACACACAAAACACTTTCAAACAAACAAATACATACCGGATGGACACAGACAAACACGTGTACAGACATTCGCCAAACAAACGACCGCCGCCGCCGCCGTCGTCGTCTAGCGTGCATCTTGAATGACGACATCGGTGTGCGTGCGTCGTACGCAATCAGTCAGACACGGCTATCAAACATCAGAGTCGAATGGTACATCATCGTGCGTGTCGCCGTACACGTACAGTACAATACAACAACAATGCGTCTTAATGGCACGTTCATTTCAACGTCACTCACACACCTCCACGCTGCAGTTACGTCGCACCATTGTCAAACTCGGCGT
>NW_026047668.1:0-39846 GCF_023864345.2 Schistocerca serialis cubense | reverse complement strand
AGATCCAGAGGACCGTGCCCAGGTCGATGACCTGTTCGCTGACACACAGACCTGTCAGGCTGTATGCGGCTCTTCACCGAGTGCACAGGAATATTCTCATCGGGTCGGTCGGGGCATTCGGTTCTGCTCCTACAGATGGGTTCACGGTTATAGTAGCCGTAACAGACAATTGTATGGAGAGGGAAACCATAGGTCAGAGACGCAGTATACATACTGCTAGCCTCCACAGGTTGCTCACACCCCACAGGATTTTCAGTTTTACTTACATTGCTTTTTATACAGCTGGTGTCTACGAAACCATGTAATATAATCTACGAGACACTATCTGGCCTGGCTCATTCAACAGTTATTCTTTGTACATTCTGAGAACGATGTTTTGAGGTGCGCCAAATTTCATTACGACAATGCACAGTGTCGTTTGACTCGTAACGTGGGTAACTCCCTGAATGCTGGAACTCCGTTACTGTCGATGTAAATTATGAAAATATAACTATTTAAACCTGAATATGCGTCTATACTGACATGAAACCGGTAGTTGCGAATAAAGCACCTTCATGCAGCTACTTGCCTTTTGGAAGCACGTCATCACTCGCGACTTTTTAAATTGTTATTATTTTAATGATAATTTGAATGGTTTTTTAGTGTTGTTGTTGTGGTCTTCAGTCCAGAGACTGGTTTGATGCAGCTGTCCATGCTACTCTATCCTCTGCAAGCTTCTTCATCTCCCAGTACCTAATGCAACCTAGATCCTTCTGAATCTACTCAGTGTATTCATGTCTCGGCCTCCCTCTACGATTTTTACCCTCCACACTGCCCTCCAATACCAAATGGTGATCCGTTGATGCCTCAGAACATGTCCTATCAACTGATCCCTTTTTCTACTCAAGTTGTGCCACAAATCTCTCTTTTCCCCTATTCTATTCAGTACCTCCTCATTAGTTATGTGATCTACCCACCAAATTTTCAGCATTCTTCTGTAGCACCACATTTCGAAAGCTTCTATTCTCTTCTTGCCTAACCCATTTATCGTTCATGTTTCACTTCCATACGTGGCTACACTCCATACAAATACTTTCAGAAACGACTTCCTGACACTTAAATCTTTACTCGATGTTAACAAATTTCTCTTCTTCCGAAACGCTTTCCTTGCCATTGCCATTCTACATTTTATATCCTCTCTACTTCGACCATAATCAGTTATTTTGCTCCCCAAATAGCAAAACTCATTCACTGCTTTAAGTGTCTCATTTCCTAATCTACTTCCCTCAGCATCACCCGATTT
Organism: Schistocerca serialis cubense; assembly: GCF_023864345.2. Taxonomy (NCBI): domain Eukaryota; kingdom Metazoa; phylum Arthropoda; class Insecta; order Orthoptera; family Acrididae; genus Schistocerca; species Schistocerca serialis. The sequence goes on along the minus strand of NW_026047668.1, from coordinate 38,564 downwards.
AATTCGACTACATTCCATTATCCTCGTTTTGTTTTTGTTGATGTTCATCTTATATCCTCGTTTCAAGTCGTCCTAAATGAAAAACAATTCACCCAAAATATCTCAAGCTCACTAAAAATGAAAATAAGTACCGAATGAATTGGAACGAACAAATAATTTAATACAAGCGACAAAAATCATACAGTGCCTACCCCTGTCTTTTAAAAACACATTCAGTTCCTTCAATGTACGATGATGACGGTATGCCACGGAAGATAACCGATTTATTATCTACAGCTCGAAAGTACATTAATATGTGAATTAATTGTGACGTCATTGGTCAAAGCCGACAGGTTGCATCCCATCCTTCAGTTGACCCTATTTCCACCTCTTTAAGACATTTAGTAACTCCACCATGCGAGATAACTACAGCTATCGATGGGTAACTTGCTCTACAGCCGAGCGCGTGAAATTAGTAGGAAAAGCGCAAGGCACATCAACTCACGTACCCAATATTTACCGTAGCTACGCGTAATCTCACTTATGGTAAGCATCGATGTAATAAAATCCCTTATAACTTAAATACCAACTCGTCTCTTTTTACGGGAATTCCGATCGTAGCAATCAAAGTTATAATTTTACTATAAACCATCGATATAGCGATAGGTACCTCTGCGATAATATTAACTTCGATGATCTCTGATCTCACTTTCTCCTTACGCTTTTATTATGTTTATCTTTTTAAAACTTTACAATAATCTTTTAATTATGAACGTTATTATTCCTTTTTGTATATGTCAAATGAAATTCTGATTAAAACTTTTTCTAATATTTACTGAACTTCAGTCGTAATTCAGTTATAGTTGTTTGTTGTTGGGTTTGCCTCCCTGTGTAATATCGTCACAGTCACAAGCTGGTGTTTTGTTTGTATAGAGTCGGTATAAATGCTCTGAAAATGACCCATGGTTAAGCCTTATTCTATTTAATGTGGATGTGGCTTAGTGGGATCCACAAACGTATTCAAACCAAGGTGGTTTCGGAATTCGTGGTTGTATTTGCACATAGTCGCCTCCTTTGTATCGCGAACTCTGCGTCCATTCTTCCTGCCAAGACTGGAGTGCCCTGTTCCGAATAAGTTGTCCACACTCGTTACAGGGAAGCTTGATGTTTAGTGCTGTTCAGTTTCTCATAGCCTGCTTTTCTAACTCATTTGCTTTGCTAACTCACCTGTTTTTTCATTGCCTGGGGTTCCACAGTGGGCTTACAACCACATAAAGGCAATTTGTTTCCACTTTCTCAGGCATTCATAATACCAATAGCGAGCTTGGTGTAGGTACTCAATGGTGGTTTTTGAGATTTTTATATTTGATATTGCTTGAAGTACACTTTTCGAGTCTGATAATATTCCATAGGATGCGTATTTCTCATTTATCACCACTGTATAGCCTTTAACAGTGCGATTGTTTCAGCCATATGGGTAGAAGTTGTTGCTGGTAATTTATATTTTTGGAACATCTGCAGTTGTGAATTAAATATAGCACATCCTGTGTTGTCCTCTACGACTGTCTTTGACCCACCTGGATGTGTGTGGATTACCCATTGCCTTCTGTCCTCTATTTGTCTTTGCAGTGCCGTAATTGTCTGCAAGAAGTCAGACTTTCCCTCTATCATATGGAATGAGATGTGATTCCTGATTATGAAATAGTGATACTGGTAAACAGGCCTCCATGCACTTGTGGCAATAGCTTTGCAGTCATCTGCCAAATAATTATAAGCCGGAATGAAATCAATAGGTTTTCTACCCCAATTTCCTGGAGAAGGACGGTACAGTCGTAACATCTTCCCGATGGCATGCTGTGAGCGTTATAATTTCTCTACGACATAACGTTCCACGAAGGTCTTCCTCCTTGTATGGAGGGGCATCTCCTGCGCTTCCACCAGGAGTGCATTTGTTGGTGTGTATTTCACTACTCCTAAGCAGGTGCGTACACTCTGGCACTGCAATCTGCCCAGTTTCTCTAACATTCTGCATGTCGTGTACTTGTAGTATATACATCCGTAATCCAATCTGGGTTTAAGTCCAAATTGGTGGGAGCTGTAGTAAGTGATCGAATAATATTAAGCATTTGCTCACTGATTTCAATTAAGATTTTAATATGTGTCATCCAAGTAAGCTTGCTGCCCAATGCCATTCCGAAGATCCGAACAAGTGCTTCAACTTGTACTATTTTATCATCTGCATGTATTAAACAGTTTCTTGGTATATAACCATTCCTGGTGAACGTGACTACTGAAGATTTCCCAGGTGTCATCATCGGGCCATTTTCACAAAACCATCCATTCGGGTTCTGTATCGATGATGTAAGAATGTTCATCACCTCCTGCAATACAACATGGGAAGTAAATACACAATTGTCGCCTCGAAACTGTATAATTCGAACTTGTTGAGCTATTGGCGCTACCGTTTCATAGGTATATATGCACGCAGTAGTGGGCTGAGTACCAGTCGTTGTGGTAAGCCGTGGTCCATCAAGTGTGGGACCTTGAGTCCAGTACCCTTTCTAACATAATTAATGACGACATACCTTCTACAGACTGAGGTGGAGCTTCTAAAAGTAGTAACGTACCTAATAGTATACTTGTCTGAGTATTATCATATGCTTTCGCAATATCCGCTGTATGTTTGCTCTCACCAGGACCAGCCGATACGGAGGAGACAAATTTTGACATGTATTCCATGTGACTTCTTCCTTCACGGAGCCCAAACAGCGACCCAGCTAGTAAGGACGAAGGTTCTACCCATGATTCGAATTGCCTCTTTGTTAGTTTTTACTATATTTTAGCAACACATGAAAGACAATGCAATTCGTCTGTAGGAAGTGGCTAGTAATGCGACTTTCCCTTTTTCATATATAGGGACTATGATCTGTGTCTTCCATTCTGGGACCAGTTCCAGATGCATCTAGATTCCATTATAGATTCGAAGAAGTACAGTAATTCTACGACATTGTCAAACATTGTTTTGTGTTATGGAATATGTGGTCTGATTCATTCCTCAGGCAGTGTTAGGTCTCTCTTTGATTGCTGACGTAAACTCGGCAATACTGAACTGTGTAGATAGCACATGTTGAGTTGCAAGAGTTTCCACTTGTTTCCTGATAAGCTCATTGCGAACACTTGGTGGGGCAATGAGGTCACAGAATTCTTCTATCCGCTCATATGATTATATAGTATTGACTGCAGGGGCGATATTCCTAAATCTGTTGACCTTCTGCCATATCTCTGATGATTTAGTATTGTTGGTCAAACTGCTACAATATTTTATCCAGCTACTCTTCTTAATGGATTTCAGTATTTTTTTTGTTCTCCCTGCTGTTGGTTTATAGAGCAAAAATCTGTTCACGTTGGGCTGTTTAACATATCCACATAACTCTACCCTTCTGTCTTGTACTTCTTTATTGCAGTCTTCATTCTACCATGGATTACCCAGTCACCTTGCTTTTGTTGATAAATGTCGTTTTGGGATGGATTTATTTGGTGCATGATATATGCTGTTCTGTAGCTGCGTATAGGCTCTGTGTGAAGATTGTTTTTTTTTCGTATTGATTTTACTTGTATTTGAAGAATTTGGTGATATTTATACCAATCCGCATTGTTCATGTTCCAGGTCAATTTGTTGGCAACATATCCTCACTTGCTCTTCTCGCACTTTATATTCATAGTTATAGGGAAATGATCTGATACCATGGTATCCTGCAAAACAAACCACGCTGTGATTCGTTCATACTAGGAAAAGCTAATGTTATATACACTGCCATTGTTCTCATCCATGGGCCTTGGTTTAATGTTACAGGTCCATCATTGTATATGATCATGCTGTAATCATAAATGCTAGATATTATGTATTCCCTTGCCTTATCATTCCTATGACACTCCCACACTGTGTGGTGGGCTTTGGAGTCCCCAAGTATTACGAAGGGTTTTGGCATATATTGCAACACTGTGTGCATGTGTTGTTCAAAATTCATACATGTTGGGGGACGATATAGAGATGCAATAGATATTGGCATTTGTTAGTACTTACTTCTACTGCTGTTGCTTGAAAGTCAAGGATAGGTGGTGGTATGGTAATTGGTTTATAGTTGACTTTTCTACTAATCAATATGGCTACTCTACCTTTTCCATCCTATTTCATTTGATATCCTCGTCATGTAATAGACATACTTAGTTTAATCCAGGTTTCACTTACAACAGCGTGAGAGTAGTCATTCCTATAAAGTTCATGTATTAGCGACTCTCTCTTAGCATGTAAGGATCTGGCATTCCGCTGGAGAACCTTAAAATCCGCTGTTCTGTTCATATGAGTAGACCGTGAGTATATCCTATTACCGTCGTGAACAATTTTCATTTTTTGATACCATCGAAACAACCATACCGTGTATATTAGCTTGATCCAGACTATGTTTGTTCAGTGATGGAACTGTGCTATCAGGTTCGTTATTCCAGCCACCAACTGTTCGATTATCGGATATAAGTGCCTGTTGTGGTAGGAGAGTGTATGGTCGTGGTGTATATGAATTCTCTTTAATAAGAGATATTGGTAAATTTATATTTGCAAAAAGAGGACTTGAAGTTGGCGTAGTCTTTATTCGTTTCAGCCTACTGTGATGAACAGTTGTTGTGAATCTGTGCTGAATACATTTTTTTTGGGGTGAGGGGGGGGGGGGGGGGGAGGGGGAGACTCTTTCTCAAAATCGAATTTACTTCTGCCAGCGTTCCCTGGCACAGCAGCATAAGGTCTTTGATTTACATAATCTTTAGCTTCCTTGAAGTATATATATTGTGCCTAGCTGATACTTTCATCTCCGTAGTTTTTTTAGGAATACTGGGCAAGACTTAATCTCTCGGTGTTTGGTTCCCTTTACAGTGGACGCAACATGTTATTTCACGTATGCACTGAGCTGTCTCATGGTTCCCTCCACATTGATTGCATCGAGTCTGTCACTGACATTGATTACTAAGGTGGCCATACCGAAGGCGTTTAAAACATTGCCTGAATACGGGTATGTATGGTCCAACATTACTCTTCACGCCATATATCGTCACATATTCTGGTAAGAACTGCGATGCAAATGCGACCACATACATTTTCTGGGGTATTTAGTTCGTTGCTTCTAAATTTCTTATCCTCTTGATCATTCTGAACACGTGGGTGACTTTAATCGTAGACTGAAAAGCGTCTTTCAACTCTAACTCTCTTAATTCGGGATCTGCATTTCTAATAACTCCTTGCTGATGTGTTCTGGGGTTTGATATGTATGCTACCATCTTTTTTTGGTGGAACGGGTTCTCTTCTGCAAACTTGTACGTAGCCTCTCTTGTTGATGAATCAGTCCGAATTTTGTTTTTCCCCACAACCTTGAGATCAGAATCTGAGGTAAATAGTATTTTTCCAAAGGCCATGGGCTGGTATTTACCTACATTACTATTAAATCCCTGAAACAAATACATAAAATGGACCTTCTGCATCACTGAAATATCTGTTACCTTTGTTTCGATCACACATTGGCTGTTTGTTTGTGAAAGATTTTTCCTTGGTTTATTACTCTGTTCTTGTGTAAGTTGAGTGCTGAATGTGTTACCACCCAGTGCAGTCCTCTAAGTCCCGCTGCAGGGACGGGAACTTGAAACTTCATTTAAATTAAAACTGTCAGACATATGTATGTGGAGTGCTATCGGATTCTTCACCTCCTTCGTTATTCGTTGCTGGTGCTGTTGAACGGTGACTGCTCGTCTCTTCGGTCGTATGACTCCACTTCGGGCGGGAGACCTCCTCCCCCGCCGTATGGGCCACAGTCCATATTTATTGTTTTGATCTCGCAGTATTTATTTAACACACTCGACGTGCATGTGTCCTAATAATATTTTTCTGCTTTTTTCGCAAAAATTTGGGAGATTAACTATTGCAATCCTATTTATCCGGTTGCTAACCAAAGATCCTGATTGACTTATAAGAAGGACAAACTGCTTTCTTTGTTTCTTTATCTTTGATACTGTTAAAACTGACTAATCTTTCCGACAGTCACTTTTGAATGCTCTGAAACTCGAAATAATATCTTGTCACTGTTTACGCTACTGGTGTAAATATACTTCTGTCCTTTCCACTAAACTGAAACAGGTACCACAAATTTAAGAATTAAGTGTGACACCTCCTTTATTTAGTTCAATTAATTATTTTCAACATCACTTTCATATTTCAGTGTAAATGAGTGGCACAAAAGCTAAACACCAAACAAATACGAAATGGCAAAAGAAATGAAAACAAAAACCCTACGTGTCTCCACCACTCTGGTACTAAATTTAAAATTATAATCAAGTCTCATCCTCTTCAGCTATTGGCTTTCGTGTTGCCACTAACAGTCCTTAAATTAATTGTCACTCATCAACCCAGGAGGCAATTGAATATTGTCGTTTTACGTGCGTTCGTTCCACTAGGATACAAACTTACCCCCGCTGTTTAAAGTCACTCATTTACGGGCAACAGTGGCTGTGCTCTCTCAGTGTAAACCGAGCAGGTTCTGGTTCCTGGCTTTCATTAAACACCGATTGAGACTTTAACTCGACGGTACATAAATCACATACGATACACCACTGCCGGCCGCGGTGGCCGAGCGGTTCTAGGCGCTTCAGTCCGGAACCGCGCGACTGCTACGGTCGCAGGTTCGAATCCTGCCTCGGGCACGGATGTGTGTGATGTCCTTAGGTTAGTTAGGTTTAAGTAGTTCTAAGTTGTCGGGAACTGATGACCTCAGATGTTAAGTCCCATAGTGCTCAGAGCCATTTGAACCATTTGATACACCACTATCGCTGTAGAGCGTACTAAAACTTCAGCAAACTGTTCAACAATCAATTACCTTACAGTGTGCGTCGTATACCATCCACAAAATTATCGCAAACGCTCAATTACTTTAGAATTCGCGTTCCTCGAAACACTACAGAATGCAATCACGACTTTCGAAGCCTTGCGCTCGCCAGGAAAACCACTAATCGCCCTAACAGACGAGTTCCGCGACTGACTGTCACTCTAATGAGGACAAATACGGAACACAGCTGCTTCCTCAAATCAAGCGAAACGTTTCCTCAGCACGGCAGCCTGTCACCTTACAACCTCCCTGACTACCGATAAACTATAACTACGCCCTCCCAGCGACAAGTAACACATTCACCAAGTGCGATGTCGAAGGTAAACCTTCGCTGGGCTTACAACTAGAACAACTGCAAATTAATTGACCTCAGCGTACCCTAAACATCTCCTATGTAACAGCATAAAGTCAAAGCAGACACACTGCATAACTGGTCTACAAAAACCGACCACGCTAGCTTAGTGACCCAAAATTCGATCAAACTCTAGATCAATATCCTTCGTTCAAACCGATCGACGATATTTGCGATCCCGACTAGATCAACCATCAATTGTATTTCCCTGGGTGACCGTTATACGCTATGCCTAAGTAGAACTTTCAATGAGCAACTCTCGCCTAGGGCTCTCGTGTAGGACGGAACTTCTGACACCCAGTAGCCATACGGAAACCAATATTTCACGATACCATTGCAGTTACCAATTACCCATTTACTGTCCTGCGGCCCTCGCTGCGTCGAACAGTGGCCAGCTGGGTGGGGCGGTACCACCCTTGCTGCCGGCGCGTGGAGACTCCTTGCCGCATCTTGCTCCAAAGCGTCAAGCGCGCACGTTTGCTCCCTTTTCTGCAACAATGTCGCAGACGAAGACACTAGCTACAGAACACTGTTACATTTACAACCATTCTTCACGTATAAGCAACTTTCCAACCTCTACATTAATGCGTTGAAGCTACTAAAATCTCGTGACGTCACTCGAAAAAAACCCATACCAGATTGAATGCGAGTGCGTGAAATAAAAATTTATCGCTATGAAGAATCAGTGTTTCTGTAACGATTGAAAATTGGACACATGTTATATGAAATGTTTTATTCGAATTAGTTTATACAACAACGACGTAAACTTTTCACCATTTCCCATGAGACGCCCTGTGCAGTTGTATACTGGAAGATAGCGAACAGCGTTCTATCGAGAACATTTAGAAGTAGCGGTATTACTGGCCTGCCAACGGTTTTGCCGTAGTGGTGGCGTCGGTTCCCGTCAGGTCGCCGAGGGTAGGCACTGTCGGCCTCGGCTGGCAACCCGGCTGCCTGGACACGCGGGTCTGCCGGCTGCTGTCGGCCAGCGGGGAGCCTCCAGCGGCTGTGAGGCAGAGCTGAGGACCACTCGCCTGAGCAGCAGCGGCTCCGGCCTCGCAAACTGACAGCGGCCTGGAGAGCGACGCGCCCCTCCTTAACTGCGTGCTGTGGCGCCTGTGCGCCGAGGATGACACGGCGGTCGGTCGGTGCTGTTAAACCTTCAATGCCTGTTCCACCCACGTTCAGTTTGGTTTAGGTATTACACACTTGCAGAGCGCATTCACCTATTTTATGAAGAGCTAAGACGGACAATAAACAGGTAAAGTTACATTTAAATTTTTTTTGTGCTGAATGAAAGTTTATTAACAGACCTATGCATAGAGGCGAGCTTATAAAAGCGTCGAGGTAAATGGGTGCCACGTGGAAAAAAAGGAGTTCTCAACCTAGTTAAGATAACCATTAACACTACATACACATTATACACTCCTGGAAATGGAAAAAAGAACACATTGACACCGGTGTGTCAGACCCACCATACTTGCTCCGGACACTGCGAGAGGGCTGTACAAGCAATGATCACACGCACGGCACAGCGGACACACCAGGAACCGCGGTGTTGGCCGTCGAATGGCGCTAGCTGCGCAGCATTTGTGCACCGCCGCCGTCAGTGTCAGCCAGTTTGCCGTGGCATACGGAGCTCCATCGCAGTCTTTAACACTGGTAGCATGCCGCGACAGCGTGGACGTGAACCGTATGTGCAGTTGACGGACTTTGAGCGAGGGCGTATAGTGGGCATGCGGGAGGCCGGGTGGACGTACCGCCGAATTGCTCAACACGTGGGGCGTTAGGTCTCCACAGTACATCGATGTTGTCGCCAGTGGTCGGCGGAAGGTGCACGTGCCCGTCGACCTGGGACCGGACCGCAGCGACGCACGGATGCACGCCAAGACCGTAGGATCCTACGCAGTGCCGTAGGGGACCGCACCGCCACTTCCCAGCAAATTAGGGACACTGTTGCTCCTGGGGTATCGGCGAGGACCATTCGCAACCGTCTCCATGAAGCTGGGCTACGGTCCCGCACACCGTTTGGCCGTCTTCCGCTCACGCCCCAACATCGTGCAGCCCGCCTCCAGTGGTGTCGCGACAGGCGTGAATGGAGGGACGAATGGAGACGTGTCGTCTTCAGCCATGAGAGTCGCTTCTGCCTTGGTGCCAATGATGGTCGTATGCGTGTTTGGCGCCGTGCAGGTGAGCGCCACAGTCAGGACTGCATACGACCGAGGCACACAGGGCCAACACCCGGCATCATGGTGTGGGGAGCGATCTCCTACACTGGCCGTACACCACTGGTGATCGTCGAGGGGACACTGAATAGTGCACGGTACATCCAAACCGTCATCGAACCCATCGTTCTACCATTCCTAGACCGGCAAGGGAACTTGCTGTTCCAACAGGACAATGCACGTCCGCATGTATCCCGTGCCAACCAACGTGCTCTGGAAGGTGTAAGTCAACTACCCTGGCCAGCAAGATCTCCGGATCTGTCCCCCATTGAGCATGTTTGGGACTGGATGAAGCGTCGTCTCACGCGGTCTGCACGTCCAGCACGAACGCTGGTCCAACTGAGGCGCCAGGTGGAAATGGCATGGCAAGCCGTTCCACAGGACTACATCCAGCATCTCTACGATCGTCTCCATGGGAGAATAGCAGCCTGCATTGCTGCGAAAGGTGGATATACACTGTACTAGTGCCGGCATTGTGCATGCTCTGTTGCCTGTGTCTATGTGCCTGTGGTTCTGTCAGTGTGATCATGTGATGTATCTGACCCCAGGAATGTGTCAATAAAGTTTCCCCTTCCTGGGACAATGAATTCACGGTGTTCTTATTTCAATTTCCAGGAGTGTATTTCAGTGAATCTGCTTTATTCTGCTAATCACTTAACAAGACTGCAAAATCATAGGCAATATACTGTGTTTGTATTGCGTCGCACCAGAAAAACTATTGTGGCCTATATTCTGGAGGAAGGTATTTTTCCAGGCGTGGTCTTAACGAAAGCAGCATCACATTCTGTGGCTACCTCACTGCATGCTGGAAGTCCTCTGGACTCCAGCTGTGGCAGCGCGTGCCCACAGTGAACGGTATGTCCTGAACCTCTGAGTGTCATCCGTCTTACCGCATGTAGAGGTTGCTCACACATCTGTGTACACTTCATGTAAAGCACTCAACCACAAAAGTCTGTCCTTGGACGTGAGCAACGCCGTACTGTATATTTCTGCAAAATTACAAAAACGGGCAATTATGTTTGGTTCGGAAAAACAAGAAGAAAGCAATTGCCTAGCTATCTGGTTATAATTTTTGTACATACTCTTTCTATAGTGTGGCGGAAATGGAACTAATATCGGGTTCTAAGGGTAATTTTGCCGCGTGTTATACTTATTTCGGTGGAATATCGTCGAATAGCTTTAGATATACTGCGGTTTTCCATGCTACGGATTTCTTTAATGAACACGTAGCGTCCCTTGCCTATACGTTCTCCGTTACATCTTCGTTGCGCAAACAGGAGTACCAGCAACGCATTATTAACCGTAAGGAAACTCTTTATTGCACTGTCAGCATAATATTAAACAGATACTAAGATCGCAGACACGATCTGGCAAACTGAAACTGAAAAATACATAATGCACTTTTGTCATATGATAACATGATGGAGACCGTGGCTGTTGTTTGAAGACAAATTTTGATGGTGTTAGGACAGCAACCAGCCACAAATTTACTTTCAGTTCCTTTATTCAAAGGGTAATGTTAACGGTTTAGAATATAGTTTTGATTCTTCCTCAGACGGTTTACACGCTATCTTTATGACATGTGGTGTGTTTTTTACAGTTTAATTTTCCTAAAATATAAATAATACATAATTACAAACACGCCACCCACAGATGGTTGCGTTACAGATTTTCGTTGCATTATTAACCGTAAGGAAACTCTTTATTGCACTGTCAGCATAATATTAAGCAGATACTACGTGAAACGTCGGTTTGGAGTGTTTGTTTCCATAACATTTTTCCAACAGATGTAAATACGTTCCCACTGCATTCTTATTGTTGCACACGTAAATTGTTCTCACTAAACACTTTGGATTTGTCACAGAAGATTTCTACAACGCACCACATGTTTTGATACATACAAAGAGATTACAAACATATGAGTATCACAGATGCTATGATATATCGTAACATTTGATGGTGATGTCCTATGTTTGGAAAGGATCATATATTCATTTACGCAACTGTAATGCCTTTTACACTGGTACAGAGACATTGAATTTTTGAGTTGATATTGTAAAATTAATTAAAAGTTTTTGTATATGTATATAGAACTATATAGGTAAAATAGTACATTATTTAATTACATTTAGCATCATGAGAATTATAGTAACATATAAATTTGCTACTTGATCTGCTGATAGGTGTACTAATATTATTTGCTTTGGAGGCTGGAAAGTAATTTTTGGAAATTTTTCAGGATTGGAGTGTTAGCTAAGTCTGTTTGTTCGTTAAGGATATAGTCTGGGGTGCTGTTTTTGCGTGTGTGTATTTCTAATTCTTGTAATATATTCATAGTGGTTCTTTTTTCTGCTAGATGCAAAATCTTTAAGTTGTCCTCAATGTTTCGCACTGAATGGTTTTCTTCAGCAATATGGGCTGCAAATGCTGATTTGTTCAAGTTACCAAGTCTTAGAGCATCAATATGTTCTTTGTATCTAATTTCAAAACTTCTGCCTGTCTGTCCGATGTAGAATTTTGGGCACATGCCACATTTGAGTTCGTATATTCCTGATTTACGGTAGGGACTCTTGGCGGTATTTACATCATGGATTACTTTTTGTTGTAATTTATTATTTGTGGAAAAGCTGATTGTGATATTTTTCTTCTTTTTAAATAAGTTTGCTATTTGGTATCAAAGTGGGGCTCTGTATGGCAGAGTAGCATGTTTAGGTTTGGTTTCAGTGGCACACTGATTTGGCTTGAAGTGACTGCTGTGAAGTGGATCTGTGGTTTTCGTCTGCATTTTGCTGTGGAGTTTTTCTGTTATTGTGGGTTTATATTCATTATTATGAGCAACTGTTTTAATTATATTGATTTCATTTCGTTGGTCTGTGTCACTCATTGGTACTTTTTTAATTCGGTGTAGTATCGGTCTGAAATATGCCATTTTTTGTTGGCGGGGGTGGCAAGATGAGTTGCTAATACTGACATCTGTGGTGGTAGGTTTTCTGTAAATACTGAATTGATGTTTATTGTTACTATTGCAAATTTTCAGGTCAAGAAAGTTCATGCTTTTATTAGTTACATGTTCAACTGTGAATTTAATATTATTGTGCATTTTGCTAAGATCTGCTTCTAATGTATCTGTGTAATATTGCTACATGAATTTGCTATGCTGAAATCGGGTGCTAATAGTAGAATAAAAGCGGGTTAAAAGCTGTGAGCTGTCTGGGGAGGTTAATCTTGTATTACTAAGCAACTGTTTCATCAGGTATCTAGTCTAAGTTTACCAAATTCCCAAACAGACTAACATTAATGCTAATCTTTTAATAGTCATACCACAACTGGTAATATATATATATAAAGGAGAATTTAAATAACAAGAAAGAAATCAGTTTATATTTGGAAATTTATTTTTAAGATTGGTCACTGAAATTTCAGCATATTAAATTCTACTCCTAACAAGCTGGTGCCTTATTTAGGATTGTGAAAATCTTACGGAACACATCAAATATGGAGCCAAGATTGGGAGACTGCGTACAACACTGCATTCACGAAACAACACCCAAAGAACGTTGAAACATAAGCAAGGAGAAATTAACCACAACCAACAGATTCAGTTTTCACCCAAAGAAATTACGTTCGTAACACAATCCTGTCCGTCATGTAATTACCACACACTGGTATACTAAATTCATATTAACTCTTTGTAAAATCTTCCCAAAAAGAATAGCTGAAGGCTACTTTGATGATTACACCACATGCTCCACGTGGTCAACTTGGTTTACAGAAAGCGTATAACTCCACAGTAATTTTGATAATTAAAATAAATTCGATCGAAAAGCAATTGACAAAAGAAAACCCTTGAACTGGTTACTAACGTCTTACTATTAACCTGATGGGTCAAACAGTTATATAAGCACGTGGTACTGGTCTCGCAAAGTACACTCCACGTGGGTTGAACATAAAGAAAAGCATAAAGAAAAGTTGCTATATTGTAAAATATTGTCAAGACGAGACGTTATAATCACACAAGCATTCACATTTAAGATTGATGAACTTAGTTAGAGTTACTGATCAACACGTGGTTCCACTTTACTCACAAAGTAATGACAAAGCAACAACCGGAAAATAATATGAACTTCACACGAGAATTACACTACGCTGCAATTTAAGATAGCATTAGGTATTTTAGAGCTAAATCTGAAATCAAGGTATTAAGTTTTCAGTTAGGCTGAACTTAAGAAATCCATTGTCCTACGGACTTGGCAGACACGCGCTTACCCGGAGATCTTACCACTTCAGACGCTCGCCACGGACCCACAGCAACTGCCTACTGCCGACTGTGCTTCCTGAGGGTGGCTCACAAAGACAAAACGGAAGGGGCCAGAGGGGCAGCTTCCTATACCAACATGACAACGGACGGACAGGACCATACTAAGGATAGAAACCTCTCTGATTTAAGAAAGCGTAGCTACCTGTTCCGACGTTGGTCCTACTGTTCTCTAGCAGACAGCCTTGTCTGCTACCCTCAAGCATGCAACTAGAAATACATTTGATCATTCATCCCCTCACACAGAAGGGAAGGGGGATGACAGTATCTTATCATATACAGTATATAACAGAAAGCGGATGTAGGTTCCGTGTGAGGCTGTGTGACATGAATTACATATAAACTGTGTTTTAAAGTGTAGTAGTGTGACAGATCGTTCTTGTTTACGTGTAAAAGTAACACGTTCCACTACTCAGTCTCCTTCCAGATAGTCAGAAACGCCACAGTAAAATTAGAAGAGGAATTTATTCCATAAATGACAACAGATTTAAGAAATCAAACATGAAAGGAATCCAACAGAGACCTTTCATAACCCCAACGCTCCGGGAAAAGACTGTGCAGGGAATTTTCTGGCCATGCTAGGACATTCCCAAGCAGGCTTCTCACACCCTACTTAAACCAAAAGTGTAAAGAAAAGGCAAAAGGTCACCAGCTACTTGCTAAAACACAATAATTTCAACAAATCTTTAAAATCTACTAATTTCAAACAGAAAAAAAGAACACATTCTGTGACACCTATTTAAAAGATAGTGTAGACCTAATTCGGTCAGCAAGTAAAAACTATGGTTCCTGTGTCATTAATAGGAAAACAATTTCTGGTTGTTACCCTTATGGAGTTCACCAGTATTTGCTCATTGCAAGAGCCAACTGATCACAGGCAAATTTATGACTGTTTATTAACAAGCAAAATTTATGAAAATAGCAAAGGTGCCACAGCAATTAAAAAAGAACATGAAATAACATCAGTATTATAAAGCAGAACATTACAATGCACAATCCGCAAAAGCAAAAATTGATAAGAAAAAAAACATGTTTTACAAAGTGGTTATCGCAAAAAAATTCTATATCTTATAAAACTAATAATTTGTAGAATTAACATAACTATGTGGCATTAATTTAATCACTCTACTATATTTCAGTTAGTTAGCAAACAATGAGCACTGTGTCATTATGCTGAAACTTCAATAATTATGTGATTGTTACCCTTAAGGGGTTCCTCACAATAAATATGCCCCATGCAAAGGCTAATCGATCACAGTCCAATGAGAATGAATAGCAATCTGACTGATAAACTATGCAATGCCACATGAATGAATTTACGAAACAAAATAACACAAATCTAATACATCACACAAGAACAAACATTGATCAATAAAACAGTACACTAGTCAACATCTAAAAAAAAACACCAATAAATAAAACACCTTGCAAAATACAAGAGTCAAAGTCTAAAAAGAACAATAAATAGAACACCTGCAAAATACAAGAGTCAAAGTCTAAAAAAAAAACAAAAGTAGAACACCTGCAAAATACAAGAGTCCGTCTAATAAACACCAATAAATCGAATCCCTGCAAAACACACGAGTCAAAGTTTCTGTGACAGAAACACACGTATATGCATTGAACTAAGAACCGTATAATCACTGTTCACTGATACACTCACTAGTTCCACTGTTCCGAGGTACAGTATAAGGGTTGGGGGAGGGGGTTCGTCGCTGCAGCTGTCAGTAGGGTTTTTTGTCCATCTGTTGCGTGCAATCCCGCCGTCTCTGCCCTCTCATGAAGTTTCTCTTGGTGGTCTGTGTCACGTACATCTCGATTTGGTTCCATGTTTGTGTTGTCAAATTCGTGCGGTATCCTCGATTGACACGCCAGGTTGATATTCCTGGGCAAGGATGGCACTTAGTGGCTCTTCTTTTGTGCCACCCTTAGCGACCAGAGAACATCAAACCATGATTTACTGTCGCTTGACAGTAGGCATCCATCAGCAAATGTTGATAGGCGTCGTTGAAGTCTGCCAGTTTCTCTGGACAGTACCTGTCAAAAGGCTCCACGCCCCTTGTGTTGTTTCTCCGCGGCCGTCTCGTCACGGTCGCGTGCGTGTGGTGCGTTGCCAGCAGATGGATTTCCGCGCGGTGGACCGCTCGCCCATCTCAGGTCGTCGCCTTCGGGAAGGGTCGCACGGGGCGGCCGCCCATTAGCTCCAGGTGCAAGGGAAAGTGTTTGCCGCATGCCCTTCTTTTGTTGTCGACCGCGCTCCCGAAGTGGCCCGGTTGACAGCGTCCCCCGCTCGGAAACCCGCCAGTTTACAACTAGTCCGGCTGCTCCCGCTGTCTCGTAAGAATTTAGCCGGTTCGCTTTCACGTCCTCAACTGCATTCACAGAAAATTTTTTTATCGCAGTTATGTGATTACACAATGTCATACATAATACCACTTAGTATTGTCTTTCACAATTTTTAAGAACAAACGTGAGACTTAATTTTTTTTTCTTTTTTTTTTTAAATTAGATGAATCGACAATATAAAATAAAATTTAAATGACTTGACAATGTAAAAGAATAAAAATGAAATGACTTTACAATGTAAAAAAAATTAAGAATTAAATGAACTGACAATATAATATTTAAATCCACATCACTAATGTGGTTCACTTACGTTTTAATAAAGCAAGTGCTACTTACTAATTCACTAAAATGAATAGGATTATGCCTTGTGCAAGTATAGGTCGGGTCAGCATAGGGTTCACATGTTATTTACACACACACATGCACACCTGTTGTCTATTCTACAAACTAACTACCCATAAACATGCATTACTCAAAATTCTACTTCACTCCACTACTAGTTAAGCCCACAAGCTACTTCAATGCTATTTCAACACCGTGTATATACCACTACAACATTGTTCTAATTCGTCCTCTTCTTGACGCTCGCGGCATACGTCTTGTCACATGATAAATATGGAGAAACTTTCCATAAACATACACAGTAAAAAGAACAATGGTTATTTACACGCCAAAACATTTATACCAGTTGACACACCTGATAAGAGACTCGCAATTATACATTTATCATACTCATATATTCACACATAAAACAGTAAGATAATTTCATCTAAAATTACGTTATCAGAAGAATTAATCACACAGATGGCTCTGAGAACGGTAACAATGTCTGCACTATACAGGTTATACTACATTTTCTTACCCATTTTGCCCTTTCTTTAAGTTACCTTTCCTTTCCAAATCAGTCATTTCGCCTGTGGTGGTTATTCTGGATTCATTTCTCATGAATGGCAAAATTGTGGTCACCTCTATTCTGTAAAACAGTATCATCTTAACATATTGAACTTACAACAGACACAAAAGATCCGAATCCTCCTGCAGTTTAAATGACAAATGTTTTGCTTCATCCTTATTACCTTAAACCTAGCTTTCCTTCGTTCCCATAATCAAAATTATTTAATCATCCTCTACCTTCAAGAGGGAAATTTCCTCAGTACAAATCATATAGGCTGCAGTGCATCCCGCACCAGCGAAAACGGTAAGCTGTAATGCTCACAGCATCAGCAAAAATACATAAACGTCGCTTTTCTAGGACAAGTATTAACGCAGAATAATTTTTTTAGGCTCTGGCTCAACATCAGTGAAGACTACAAAAAGGATCCACATTTCCGTTCCATTCTCCATTTGCTGGAAAACTGCTCGTATTTGACTGCCACAATAATATTTCAGGGCGACGTAAATTACACAAACCACAATTGTTCTTTCACCTTGAAGGGAATCAATATACTTACGAAATCCACAGACAGCACTTTACGTACTCAGCTATAAAGAACAAAAAATACATATATAATCAATATTAACATATCATCGCATATTGGGAAGCCAATGGTTAAACAATCGTATTATCGCATCCTGTTTTCAAGATTCTGAACTTGCTCATTCCTTTCTCAGAGTTCTCCTATCTTAAAATATTCATACAGCACGCATACTATAGTAAGAGATCCTCATTTATACTGACAGATATAGAATAGTAATAGATAGATAGTAGCACTGAAAGCAGAAAATCGGAAACAAGGCTACTAACAGCTGGGGACCTGGGTTTGCCAGACCCATAATACCCACAGATCGGATATTCCCCTGAGTTTATGCACTAATTCAGCAACGATCTTGCTTTCCTCAGGAGCGACTCTTTTCAGTTTACACACAAAAAAAACATAAACAGCATTTTACTCGTTCACAAAGAAACCTTTTATCTTCACGTTTGAATTAAACTAAATCCTAATTGCACAAGGAGGAAAAAAAATTAAAACACCACTTCAATCCATCACATAGAAACATCTTTATCATAAATTTTTATCAACATATTATTCAAAATGCATTTATCACAAATTTATACTAATCAATTCTTTCTCCTCACCGTCCTCTCTACTCCTCACTGTCTTTTGTACTCATTTGCCATGTCGCTCATTTGTTCTGATTGGGCGCCTTCTGCGCTGATCATTTGTCATTGCCGGTTTTGTTCATTTCCATTTGCTGGATTATGTCTAGGATTGGCCGGCCGAATTTTAACATCATGAGGTGCTCCCCCTACAGTCCTATTCCCACCGTATTCATCGTAGTATCGATTCTGGTTGCCGTACCCGTAGCGTTCACGATCTTGTCCACGTCCTCGATCATTTCCGTTGTTCCACCTGTGTTCGCGACTGTTACCCCAGTTTCTATACGGCCGGTCCCGATTATTGTTCCGTTCGCGTCGCGACGACCAGTCACGCCGTTGATTAGTACTACGGCCACGACTGCGATCGCGCTGCTGTGCCCCGTAATAACTTTGTGCCTGATTAGGCGGGCATTCTGCTGTATTATATTCCAACTCTTGGAGAAGTGTCTTAAACGTTTCCACGTCCTCTTTGCATCGTCCCGCAAGAATGACGTGCCGCAAGTGCATCGGCAATTTGGTAATGCATATCCTAATTAGTTCCGCAGGCCCGTATGGGTCGTATAGGAATTGATTTGCCTGCAGCATGTGGTCGAATAGGCGTGCAGGGCTGCCGAAACCAGACTGGTTCAAATTTGGCAGCATAATTATGCCATGCTTGACCCTATCTTGTGCCGCTTCCGACCAATAGGCGGACAGAAAGGCTTGTCGAAACTCCCGAGTGGAGTTGCAGTGACGCGCTGCCGACCTCATGCGAATCGCCGGTTCGCCTTCCAAATAGCCACACATATATTCTATCTTATGTGAACTTGCCCAATCAGGGAGAAGACAGAACTCAAATTGCTCGGCCATGCTCGTAGATGTATTCCTTTTTGCGAATTTCGGAATATCTCAAACTTTCTTACCGTAAGGAAATGTTTGAAATCAAATCCCCGCATTTCCTCCTGTCGAGGCCCTTGAATGTTTCTATTTTTCTCATGTCTGCCCCTCAAATTACATTCTTCCCTGTCGTCAAAATCTCCCTCGTGGCCGGAGTCCCTCTCTGCACTGTTCGTACGGCTATTTTTAGTGCTATTGGCGAGTTCGGAATCACACGCCATGCGGCTTTCCAGATGCGCCACGCGCTCTTGTAATTCGCCTGTTACAGCTTTGTGTTGCCTGTTCACTTCGAATTGTCCCTTCTGAAATCTCAGAAGCGAACGCACTTCTTCGGTCTCTGCGGCCGCTACCGGTGTAGTATTGTTCTCGCTTTCCGTCAGCTTCATTGTGCCTACAATGTCCGCTAATGCCGCAATCTTATCATGTATTTGTCTATTGTCCTCCGCCCCAGTCTGCTTCAATTGTTCTACTTGCTGTTCCAACGCGTGGATCGCTAAACTGTTGTCCGCTATTGTGTTGCTAACGGACGTGGGACAATGCGTTTCCGCCTCTTGGACCCTCGAGAGTACCTGCTGATGTTCCCTTTGCCATTCTTCCCTCAGCTCTTGGAAATTCCTAAGTAGCCGTTTTTCGCTTTCTTTAGATTCGGCATCGCGACTCCTCTTGCTCTGTTCTAAGGCTTGCAGACGATCATCGATTTGTTCAAATGTACGGCCTAATTCTTTCATATCACTTTTTTTTTCACTTGGCAGATAGTTTATTCTTTGTGAGATATCATCGGACACTCTCTGCATCGACTTGTCGACTTTATTTGTCTGCTGGATTAGTTTCTCGTCTATTTGTTCGCCTAGCTCGCGGATCGATTTTTCAGATTTCTGCCTCATTTGTTCGCCTAGCTCGCGGATCGATTTTTCGGATGATTCTTTTTGTTCTCGGAACGATTTTTCTGATTTCTCTGCGTTTTCTTTATCTTGTTGCAATAAGGCTTTCATGAGTTCTGCCAAATCAATTTGGTTAGTTGGAGGCAAATTAATTTGTGGCTCTGATGTGAGCCCGTTCGTGCTGTTTTGCATTTCGTCTGAAGTATTCCCCATTGCATTTTCGGAACCGCCCGACGCGTTAACATTCGAAATCAAATTATCCCCTTGGTCCATGTTGCTTAAGTTGTCGGACCACTTACTTTTAGTTTGGTTACGTGTCTGCATTCGTTCAATTTATACCCAGTACGCAAAACACTTATCAGAGTAAATGTATCCCCCAAAAATTTCGACAGTTACACGAAAGGTACCCAATCTAGTACTCACTTTTTCACACGCAAAACAAATTTTTATCTTTGATCGAAACAGTGGAATTTACAAGCGAGGAAAAAAAAAAAAAACCACACACACATATAAAACACACAAATATAGAAAACAAAACAACAAGACAAACAACACAACGCCGCTCAACAACGCAGTGAATCTTTAGAAAGTCTCCTCAGAAACAACGCAGAAGTTGTTTGAGCGCTGTAGGGAAAAAAAATTAAGATTATACAACACTTGCAATCTAACAGCTCAGAGATTCCAGAGTCCAGCGGAATCACAGAACAGGGTCGCCATGTGTAATATTGCTACATGAATTTGCTATGCTGAAATCGGGTGCTAATAGTAGAATAAAAGCGGGTTAAAAGCTGTGAGCTGTCTGGGGAGGTTAATCTTGTATTACTAAGCAACTGTTTCATCAGGTATCTAGTCTAAGTTTACCAAATTCCCAAACAGACTAACATTAATGCTAATCTTTTAATAGTCATACCACAACCGGTAATATATATATATAAAGGAGAATTTAAATAACAAGAAAGAAATCAGTTTATATTTGGAAATTTATTTTTAAGATTGGTCACTGAAATTTCAGCATATTAAATTCTACTCCTAACAAGCTGGTGCCTTATTTAGGATTGTGAAAATCTTACGGAACACATCAAATATGGAGCCAAGATTGGGAGACTGCGTACAAAGCTGCATTCACAAAACAACACCCAAAGAACGTTGAAACATAAGCAAGGAGAAATTAACCACAACCAACAGATTCAGTTTTCACCCAAAGAAATTACGTTCGTAACACAATCCTGTCCGTCATGTAATTACCACACACTGGTATACTAAATTCATATTAACTCTTTGTAAAATCTTCCCAAAAAGAATAGCTGAAGGCTACTTTGATGATTACACCACATGCTCCACGTGGTCAACTTGGTTTACAGAAAGCGTATAACTCCACAGTAATTTTGATAATTAAAATAAATTCGATCGAAAAGCAATTGACAAAAGAAAAACCTTGAACTGGTTACTAACGTCTTACTATTAACCTGATGGGTCAAACAGTTATATAAGCACGTGGTACTGGTCTCGGAAAGTACACTCCACGTGGGTTGAACATAAAGAAAAGTTGCTATATTGTAAAATATTGTCAAGACGAGACGTTATAATCACACAAGCATTCACATTTAAGATTGATGAACTTAGTTAGAGTTACTGATCAACACGTGGTTCCACTTTACTCACAAAGTAATGACAAAGCAACAACCGGAAAATAATATGAACTTCACACGAGAATTACACTACGCTGCAATTTAAGATAGCATTAGGTATTTTAGAGCTAAATCTGAAATAAAGGTGATTAAATTTTCAGTTAGGCTGAACTTAAGAAATCCATTGTCCTACGGACTTGGCAGACACGCGCTTACCCGGAGATCTTACCACTTCAGACGCTCGCCACGGACCCACAGCAACTGCCTACTGCCGACTGTGCTTCCTGAGGGTGGCTCACAAAGACAAAACGGAAGGGGCCAGAGGGGCAGCTTCCTATACCAACATGACAACGGACGGACAGAACCATACTAAGGATAGAAACCTCTCTGCTTTAAGAAAGCGTAGCTACCTGTTCCGACGTTGGTCCTACTGTTCTCTAGCAGACAGCCTTGTCTGCTACCCTCAAGCATGCAACTACAAACACATTTGATCATTCATCCCCTCACACAGAAGGGAAGGGGGATGACAGTATCTTATCATATACAGTATATAACAGAAAGCGGATGTAGGTTCCGTGTGAGGCTGTGTGACATGAATTACATATAAACTGTGTTTTAAAGTGTAGTAGTGTGACAGATCGTTCTTGTTTACGTGTAAAAGTAACACGTTCCACTACTCAGTCTCCTTCCAGATAGTCAGAAACGCCACAGTAAAATTAGAAGAGGAATTTATTCCATAAATGACAACAGATTTAAGAAATCAAACATGAAAGGAATCCAACAGAGACCTTTCATCTATTTCATTGCTTGTACCATCAGAATTCAGTATTGCATCATCAACATATCTTCTGTAGTATATTATTTTGTTTGAGATGTGCTGTTTGGCAGAAAAGAATTTTTGTTCTATGTGGTTGATGTAAATGTCAGCCAATATCCCAGCTAAGCTACTTCTCATTGCCAAACCATCATGTTGTTGGTACAGTTTGTTGTTGAAGCTAAAGTAATTATGCTCTAAAATAAGTGAAAGTATTTCTATGAGTTCACAGATCTCTGCAACACTAATTTTCTTATATGCAAGCGGATTGTTTCTTATAATGTTAATAGTCTCTTTGACAGGGATGTTCATGTACAGGTGGACTATGTCTGGTGATGCTAATTTGGCTGTTGGTGGGACGTGGATGTCTTTAATTAAGTTTATGAGTTCATGTGTGTTATGTATGGCGTAATTATTTTCAAATGTATAATATTTGGTAATGAGGTCTTTTAATTTACGGCTTATGAAGTATGCAGGGCTGTTTCTTGAGTTAACATACGTGCGAATGGGACAATTTTTTTATGAACCTTTGGCTGTGCACACAGTTTTGGTGCTGAGGGATTCATTGCTATGCAGTAACGTATTTCGTATTTGTTCAGTAAAACATATCACAATCAGTTTTCCACAAATAATAAATTACAACAAAAAGTAATCCATGATGTAAATACTTCCAAGAGTCCCTTATGTGTGCAACAATAAGAATGCAGTGGGAATGCTTTTACATCTGTTGGAAGAATGTTATGGAAACAAACACTCCAAACCGACGTTTCACGTAAGTCATATGCAACGAAAATCTGTAACGCAACCATCTGTGTGTGGCGTGTTTATAATTATGTATTAATTATATTTTAAAACAATTAATCTGTAAAAAACACACCACATGTCATAAAGATAGCGTGTAAACCGTCTGAGGATGAATCACAACGATTCGAAACCGGTAACAGTACGCTCTGAATAAAGGAACTGAAAGTAAATTTGTGGCTGGTTGCTGACCTAACACCATCAACATTTGTCTTCAAAAATACAAAATTTTTTAGTTTTGATTTGGTTCAGTATCATGCAGGTTGACGTGCTCTCATATTTTTGAGCAGTTCTCAATCGTAAGACATTCGCTGCATTGTCGCCAGTTTTGTTACCGAAATCTATCGCAGCGACATTCTATTTAGTAGCTTACATGTCTGTTTGCCGGGAGAGCCTGTATCCTTGACACGCCACATGGTATCAGTCTTCTTATAACGAACTTTGCTCAGACAGACAGCAGCTCGTAGACTATTTACGCTTTTGTGTAAGTCGATGTTAATTTTCCTCCATCGTAAGTTGTTTACTCAGGTCTGCTGTGAGCGATGTTTCTGGTACACGGCGTCTGATCGCTCACAGCGCTGCCACATGGACGGGTGCCACGTCAACTGTCACCACTGTTACAGCACGTCGCAAAGTCCCACATCCGAGTCACGTGAACATCCAATAGGTACAATCAATTGTGTACCGTAAAACAGCTGATTATTGGACCTCCATACATAATGTTGGCATTTAAAGCTACGCTCCCTAGAACAACACCGTGTTGAACCAGAAGATATGGTGTGTGGTCAGGTTTGAGCAGAGGTAGAACAAGTGGACAGAGGCAGTAGTTCAGTAGTAAGTTTGAAAAACAAAATGCAAGCAGAACAACAAATGTTGTAGAATTTTGGAACACGTATTATGTTCGAGTGTAATGACTTTTCTGGAGACTAGAAATCTACTCTGTAGAAATAAGCATGGGTTTCGAAAAAGACGATCGCGTGAAACACAGCTCGCGCTATTCGTCCGCGAGACTCAGAGGGCCATAGACAAAAAAATCAGCATGGGTTTCGAAAAAGACGATCGTGTGAAACACAGCTCGCGCTATTCGTCCGCGAGACTCAGAGGGCCATAGACACGGGTTCCTGGGTAGATGCCGTGTTTCTTGACTTCCGCAAGATACAGTTCCCCACAGCCGTTAAATGAACAAAGTAAGAGCATATGGACTATAAGACCAATTGTGTGATTGGATTGAAGAGTTCCTGGATAACAGAACGCAGCATGTCATTTTCAATGGAGAGAAGTTTTCCGAAGTAAGAGTGATTTCAGGTGCGCCGTAGGGGAGTGTCGTAGGACCGTTGCTATTCACAATACACTCCTGGAAATTGAAATAAGAACACCGTGAATTCATTGTCCCAGGAAGGGGAAACTTTATTGACACATTCCTGGGGTCAGATACATCACATGATCACACTGACAGAACCACAGGCACATAGACACAGGCAACAGAGCATGCACAATGTCGGCACTAGTACAGTGTATATCCACCTTTCGCAGCAATGCAGGCTGCTATTCTCCCATGGAGACGATCGTAGAGATGCTGGATGTAGTCCTGTGGAACGGCTTGCCATGCCATTTCCACCTGGCGCCTCAGTTGGACCAGCGTTCGTGCTGGACGTGCAGACCGCGTGAGACGACGCTTCATCCAGTCCCAAACATGCTCAATGCGGGACAGATCCGGAGATCTTGCTGGCCAGGGTAGTTGACTTACACCTTCTAGAGCACGTTGGTTGGCACGGGATACATGCGGACGTGCATTGTCCTGTTGGAACAGTAAGTTCCCTTGCCGGTCTAGGAATGGTAGAACGATGGGTTCGATGACGGTTTGGATGTACCGTGCACTATTCAGTGTCCCCTCGACGATCACCAGTGGTGTACGGCCAGTGTAGGAGATCGCTCCCCACACCATGATGCCGGGTGTTGGCCCTGTGTGCCTCGGTCGTATGCAGTCCTGATTGTGGCGCTCACCTGCACGGCGCCAAACACGCATACGACCATCATTGGCACCAAGGCAGAAGCGACTCTCATCGCTGAAGACGACACGTCTCCATTCGTCCCTCCATTCACGCCTGTCGCGACACCACTGGAGGCGGGCTGCACGATGTTGGGGCGTGAGCGGAAGACAGCCTAACGGTGTGCGGGACCGTAGCCCAGCTTCATGGAGACGGTTGCGAATGGTCCTCGCCGATACCCCAGGAGCAACAGTGTCCCTAATTTGCTGGGAAGTGGTGGTGCGGTCCCCTACGGCACTGCGTAGGATCCTACGGTCTTGGCGTGCATCCGTGCGTCGCTGCGGTCCGGTCCCAGGTCGACGGGCACGTGCACCTTCCGCCGACCACTGGCGACAACATCGATGTACTGTGGAGACCTCACGCCCCACGTGTTGAGCAATTCGGCGGTACGTCCACCCGGCCTCCCGCATGCCCACTATACGCCCTCGCTCAAAGTCCGTCAACTGCACATACGGTTCACGTCCACGCTGTCGCGGCATGCTACCAGTGTTAAAGACTGCGATGGAGCTCCGTATGCCACGGCAAACTGGCTGACACTGACGGCGGCGGTGCACAAATGCTGCGCAGCTAGCGCCATTCGACGGCCAACACCGCGGTTCCTGGTGTGTCCGCTGTGCCGTGCGTGTGATCATTGCTTGTACAGCCCTCTCGCAGTGTCCGGAGCAAGTATGGTGGGTCTGACACACCGGTGTCAATGTGTTCTTTTTTCCATTTCCAGGAGTGTATATATAAATCATCTTGCGGATAACATGAGGCTTTTTGCGGATGATGCTGTAGTATATCGAGAGGTTGCAACAATGGAAAATTGTACTGAAATGCAGGAGGAACTGCAACGAGTTGACGCATTGTGTACGGAATGGCCACTGAATCTCAATGTAGACAAGTGTAATGTGCTGCGAATACTTAGAAAGAAGGTTTCTTTATCATTAAGGTACAATATAGCAGGTCAGCAACTGGAAGCAGTTAATTCCATAAACTATCTGGGAGTACGCATTAGGAACGATTTAAAATGGAATGACCAGATGCCAGATGCCAGACTGAGATTCATTGAAAAAATCCTAAGGAAATGCAGTCCGAAAACAAAGGAAGTAGGTTACAGTACACTTGCTCTCCCACTGCTTGAATACTGCTCACCGGTGTGGGATCCGTACCAGATAGGGTTGATAGAAGAGATAGAGAAGATCCAACGGAGAGCAGCGCGCTTCGTTACAGAATCGTTAGGTAATCGCGAAAGAGTTACGGAGGTGACAGATAAAGTCCAGTGGAAGACTCTGCAAGAGAGACGGTCAGTGGCTTGGTGCAGGCTTTTGTTGAAGTTTCGAGAACATACGTTCACCTAGGAGTCACGTAGTATATTGCTCCCTTCTACGTATATCTCGCGAAGAGACCATGAGGATAAAATCAGAGAAACTAGAGCCCACACAGAGGCATAGCGACAGTTTTTCTTTCCACGAACAATGGAATAGAAGGGAGAACCGATAGAAGTACTCAAGGTACCCTCCGCCACACACCGTCAGGTGGCTTGCGGAGTATGGATGTGGATGTAGATGTAGAAATGGAATAGGATCATAAATGCAGTGAATGGAAAGAAAACTTAATTGCGACAGCATCATAAAGCTTTTAAGTATTTTCTAATATGGTTTGCAACAGCACGGAAACTGAAAAATTAAAAAAAGGCGTAAAACAGTTTCATTTCGCAAACATTACATTGGGGATACAGTCCACGTTTGCCCGTGGAAATGCAGCAGCCGTCTCAAGCCCAGCGCCTACTCAACCGGCAACCGGCAACACAGTTGTGTCGTGCGGGCGCGCGTCTCGCAGGGGACAGCTCGGCTCTGCAGACAGCAGGCGAGGGGCGGCCGGGCTGCACCCGGCCAGTGCTCGCCGGCCCCGCACGCCTTCTGTGCGGCCGAAAGCAGCGCCTGCAGCGTCCTGGTGCCTGACCAGTGTTCAGCTCAGTGCCCAGGCTGGGGCACTCTGAGTTAGTTTCCTGGGCCAGACGCCGGCAGCGAACGGGTTCCCGCAGTCGGGATCTCACTCTGTAGCCACTGCTACGACGCCCACGTCGCCTTCACCTCCAGGAGCTGCCAGCTACGGAGCTGCACCATCGAGGCTTCCGTACCGAAGAGACATGTTGGCAGTATTGGTGTTTGTTTTCCGCTGGCAACTCACCTACATCTGCAGCTACATGGATACTCTGCAGGCGGCCGCGGCCGGGATGGCCGAGCGGTTCTACAGTCTGGAACCGCGCGACCGCTACGGTCATCGAACTACCTTCGCAATTCTCTATTATTCCAATCTCGTATAGCGTGCGGAAAGAATGAACACCTATATCTTTCGGTACAAGCTCTGATTTCCGTTATTTCATCTTGGTCATCGTTCCACCCTATGTAGGTCGATGTCAACAAAATATTTTCGCATTCGGAGGAGAAAATTGGTGATAGGAATTTGGTGAGAAGATTCCGTCGCAACGAAAAACGCCTTTCTTTTAATGATTTCCATCCCGAATTCTGTATCATTTCTGTGACTCTCTCTCCCATATTTTGCAATAACACAAAACGTGCTGCCTTCCTTTGAACTTTTTCGATGTACTCCGTCAGTCCTATCTGGTAAGGATCCCACACTGCGCAGCAGTATTCTAAAACAGGACGGACAAGCGTAGTGTAGGCTGTCTCCTTAGTAGGTCTGTTACATTTTCTAAGTGTCCTGCCAATAAAACGCAGCCTTTGGTTAGCCTTCCCCACAACATTTTCTATGTGTTCTTTCAAATTCAAGTTGTTCATAGTTGTAATACTGCATGGGGTCTTAATTAAAAATATTGATGTATAAATGCAATAATTTTAGTAGCTGTGTGACCGGTTACGAAGTCTCGTAACTGGTTGGCCCTGACTAGTATTAGCACGCAATCTGACTGCATAAAATAAAAATAAAGAATGAATGAATGTCATTTTGACGACACAGGCTGTATGGAAGACGAAACGAGTTGTCTGTCGACTTTCGCGATCACTCGGTCACAACACGCGAGGCGAACGTGACGTTCACAACAACAACAGTCATCTCCAGTGGAGGCTGACTGGAAGTTACGGTTTCTCTTGATTGCAGGGTACGTCAACCTGAAGTTACATCCTTCAGAAATGTGTCAAGTTCTGCACTGATTTGGACGCGGCTGTCGATAAAGGAGAGATTAAAATGTTGGCAAGAATTAGCTCCGAACCATACTGAGAAAATTGTGCCAACTGTTTTTGCTAAAACGCCTTCATCAACAGCGAAAGTGAGAAGACTTGTAGATTTAAAAGTAAAAAAAAAAAAAAAAAAGGAAAAAAAGAAGGGTGCAGCCTACCAGCAATGAATCCAATAACGTGTGTATTCGACTGTGTTCATTACAGTGTCTCAACAAGATAAACTTGTTTATAGAAACTCTAAGAACTAGTGTCAGGAG
This sequence comes from Schistocerca serialis cubense, assembly GCF_023864345.2. NCBI lineage: Eukaryota > Metazoa > Arthropoda > Insecta > Orthoptera > Acrididae > Schistocerca > Schistocerca serialis. The sequence goes on along the minus strand of NW_026047668.1, from coordinate 9,839 downwards.
TTTGTCTGCAGTCAGGAAGGGCGGGCAGCCACTCCGACAGGCGAGGTAAGGCAGCAGCTCACTCACCTGACGTTCCACGAACAAGTGCTGTTTCAAAACACCAACACAATGAAGGTCTCTAGAAAACGAGTCGCTATTAGTAAAAATTTGTTGTAATAAAATGATGAAAAACTTAATATTCGTGGTTAAAAATGCACTTTAATTGGAGACGTTTATTTGGGGAAGAAGCTGCCTAGAAGAACTAGCTCGTAAATTGTCATTTATACACTTTATATGTAGTTGCATTTCATATATTACAGATTACGTTATCTTTTAATTGTGCTGCAAATTAGTGAGTTGGTTCTGTAATTTATATTTTCAATAATGATTTGGTTTGCGAGATGATCAATGTGTGTGTGAATGTACATTTGCATTTGCAAGTTTCACGTTTAATTTGTAAATTACTGACAATGACAACTCACAGCTGAGAGAGGGAGAGAGAGAGAGAGAGAGAGAGAGAGACAGACAGACAGGATGCTGCTATATGTACGGAACATCAAATATTACAAAACATGCTTCTATTAGCTTAACAGAGAAGTCCCAGGAACTTTTGACAAACGTGAAGGCGAGAAGAACGTTTTTTGGATGTGGCAGGACGCGACTCATCCCCATAGTCAGCCTGTGCTCAGTACCTCAGCGCTCATAACCGCTGCCTGACAATGAACTGCTGGAACAATAGAAAGAAAACAGCCCTCGGTCACTATTTTTAACGAATAAACCGGGTTTCAACAGTGCTAGGAGCGTCTTCCTCAGAATTTAAATCAAAGAATGGTCTATAAGATGGTCACAGAATTATGACTAAACACGATGGTACAGAATATAAGTACGGAATCATTGTGAAAGACTGGCGGTACTTATATGTCATTTATAAAATAATAAACATGCCAAAAGGGCTTTAGTCGCAAAGAAATTTAAGGTAAAGAAAACTGTGACGGCGAGCCACTAAGGGCTGCTCGTTACTAGCGTGGTGCAGGTTGCAAAACGGACTGAGGTTAAAAATAATGACCGAGGGCAGTTTTCTTTCTATTGTAACTATTCACGGTCTCTGAAAGTGCTGCTGCAAGTTCAGCCTTCTTAGCAAAACTTTAATGAAGGCTTTAACAGCCGATACGTCCTTATATGACGTTCAATTATAACAAATCTGAAAGAAGTGACGCGTTTTTACAAATCTTCAGTGTACCGTTATCTTGAAACGGTACACTTTTATAGTACGCAATTTGGGATGCGAAGTCCACTACGGTGTCTAGAAGCACCCCCCACCAGACGCTGACAAGTCTAATGGCAGTTGCTGCGGTCTCCGATGCCAGTGACGTCAAAACGACGTCTGCACAGTGACGTGTGGACCGTATAAGTTATCCCTGTCTTAACTGGGCAGGGGAGTCAATTACCGCCCTACTGCCACCTGCTGAGATTCTCTGCCGCTCAGTGCCGGCTGCTCACGTGCACACGGCGACCGGACAGCAGGGGGGCGTTTACGGACGTGTCGCCACGTTTTAAGGGCGAGGGGGCCGCGGGAGAGCGACGGGGCTCGCCACACCACGAACTGCTCTTAATGGGAGTACATCCGAACAACACAGAATTCTTAATATCAAAATGTCCCATAATGTGAGGCACTATTTGTCAAAGATAGAGAAAGCATTACTCTATCTGACGAGTTTGTTTAGGGTACACTCTTGTTTTTTATGCCGCAATATTTTTCTTGTACTTGTGAAACATTACTCTCAAACGATACGAAACATATGAAATCCTCTGTTATGGGTATACTTTCATATTCTGACACACAAAATCGTAATTCCATTGGATAAATCGAAGTTTCGCTGATCATGTACCGTGTGTACAAGTAAAACATAAAAATCAATAGCTGTGCTGGAGCGCGTCGCTAAAATGAAAACACCAACTGCCGGCCACTCTATGGCAAGGGTGAACTTTGCTAGTTTCTGCCCCTATGCAGAGAATAATACTTTCACCCTTCATTTCGACATAAATTCACCACCTGGTAACGTAGATCTGTATGTGACTTAATGCTATGACTGCTGCTGCCGCTAGCAATAACAACAATATAATAAATACGTACTTCCTGAACTCTTCACATTCAAGTCAGGCAAAGTTGTTTATTTTGTCCCTTGTTTATAGCAAATTGGGCGATCACGTCTTCACATTCTGGTTGCTGTGTTACGCTGGGGTTCACCCAGAGGATGGCAACACTGTTGACTCGACCCTGCGACGTGGACGACCGCAAGTAACTGCCGAGTCTTTCGAGCAGTGAGAAAGAGTTCTCCGGGTGTTCTCGCAACACTCTGTAGAGAGGACTTGGGGAGCAGGTTTTAATTTCGTTGCTCTTCACGTTCCCTTTAAAATGAATAACCTCATCACTCAATTCTACAAATTGGCCTTTGCAATGCATACGCAGTTTGGTACCACATTTCTATTGTTCATTGTTGTCTCGTCCAGAAAAATTACTTAGGAACTCAAAATTGCTCACCACATCTATTTTTGCAAACTTTCGCACACTCTCCTCTTTCTTTGTTGCCTTGTCTTTCAACAGTTTCAGGTACCTATAACCAGTTATTCTTCCCCGATTACCAATTTATTAATGAAACTGGTACACCTGCCGAATGTCTTGTAGGCCCCCCCGCGAGCACGCAGAAGTGTCGCAGCACGACGTGGCGTGGACTCCACTACTGCCTGAAGTAGTGCTGGAGGGGACTGCCAGTGCTGCAGGGAACTGAATGGCTCTCCGTAAGTCCCTAAGAGTATAAACGGGTGGAGACCACTTCTGAATAGTGCGTTGCAAAGCATTCCAGGTATGCTTAACAATTTTTCATATCTGTAGAGTTTGGTGGCCAGCTGAAGTGTTTAAACTCAGAGCGGTGTTCTGGAGCCACTCTGTAGCTATTCTGGACGTGTGGGGTGTCGCATTGTCCTGCTGGAATTGCCCAAGTCCGTTGGAATGCACAATCGACATAAACGGATGCAGGTGATAAGACAGGATGCTTATCAACCACCGTCTTGTGAGGGTACATAGGTGTACCCTTACATAGTATCGATCATACGCTCTGTGCAGCGATCATAAACTGAAGCAAAGACTGCAGTGCAGTCAACAGTGTGCGAGTGGGTGAGCGGCAGTGGAGTGTCAGAGTCCGTGAGTTGAAGTCGGGTCTGCGAGCGGCTAGAGACGGTTGCTCGGTAGCGAGGCCGGAGTATAGGCGTAATGGCACACAGTATTTGATTTCTGTTGAGTCTTTATAATTTTGGTTTACAAATGGGTGTTTTAATTAATAAAAACTTACGAACGTGATCATAATTTTGTATGTAAGAATGACGTGTCAGTGTTAAAATAAATTTATATTTTTACGTAGTAAAGAGCAGACGATGAGTGCAACAAGAAGCAAGCTTTCTGGGATTAAAACAGAAAAAGGATAAAATGGAAGAAATAAATAAATCGGCTTCTAAGATGAGAAGAAGCACACGTATCATTAAGCTCCAGTGATACTTCTGTTATTATGATTTCAGATACTTCGAACAATTCTTGTAATTTGGACAGCAAGATAATTCGACTGAGCAGTCGAAGTTTAGTGTCTCAGATGATAGTAAACAGACTTCATCGTCGGTACTGTCTCAGGAGCAACATGCCGCTGAGCTAGCATTTGTTGACTTACGGCAGATAAGTAGCAAGGACAAAATTATAGATCTAATGGACCCAGGCACATGGCCAGACCACGAAAAAATTGCAGATCAACAGAGGTCATTCTTCAGCAAACGAGCTGTATTACTAAATGATAAACAACCAGAAAACAAAGGTTAGGTCCACAGAAAGCAATGGTAGCCACTTGACATATCACATGTTGTTCGAACAATGCCAAATCAGGAAAATATTGAAAGATCCTGGTTTGTTTGTTCGAAAGCAGGAAATGCAGCCCACTGTACTGATCGCAAGCTGTAAGGCAGCTCTTCTACATCAGCCCTGTGTAGGGAGCGTCTCGTGAAATGGAAAAAAGCTTCAGAGAGATTGTCTGAGCACGAAGCATCACAAACACATAAAGAATATTTTATAAAATGGAAGACCCGTTTGCAGTAAATGAAATCGTGTCGGGCATCGACCGCTAGATCGCGAAAATAATTCACTCTGAGAAAGGAAAACGGAGACATATTCTGCACGTAATAACGAACGCTGTCATGTATCTTGCCACAAACTGTCTTGCCTTTAGGGGTTCTAAAGAAACACGCTGTCATCTCGCTGAAAATTTTCCTCAAACTAGTAAAGCAACTTTTCTTAATTTTATAATCCTGTTCGGCAAATTCAATCCTACTATCAAGTATCAGTTAGATCACGTAAAAAGGCAACAGGTATCCTATTTGTCGAAGTCAATGCAAAATGAAATCATCCATATAATGACAAACAAAGTTCGAAATACCATTATCAATGAGATCAAGGAGACCAACTATTTCACAACCATATTTGACTGCACTCCAAATGTATCTCACGCACAACAAATGAGTAAAGTGAAACGTTATATAAAAATAACAGAAGCTGGATATGAAATAAAGGAAGGCTCGATTCCCGGCCGCGTTGGGGATCTTCTCTGCCCGAGGATTGGGTGTTTGTACTGTCCTCATCATTTCATCATCATCATCATCATCATCATCATCATCATCATCATCATTCGTGCAAGTAGCTGAATTGGACTGTGTAAAGTTTGGGACTTTGTACGGGCGTTGATGACCACGCGGTTGAGAGCTTGACAAACCCAACATCATCATTATAATCATATTTTGGGTTGTACAGAAGCTTGATTGCTTTTTTGATGGATCCAACATGCGGTGGAAATTAATGCAAAAGTGTACAAAAACCAACTTAAAAGGAAGCAGTCAGACAAGATGGTCGGCTGACGCCTAGCTGTTACAGCTCTAATAATTAATTCACGTGGCGTCAAAGCTCTGGAAGAAACTGAAGAATCTTCTCTTGCCGCAGAATTAAAGTATGAAGCTGGTCATCTACTACATGGATTTTTTATTTATCCTCAACTTCACAATTTGGGCTGGTATTCTTCCAGAGATAAGGGAAATCAGAGCTCTCACAGAAAGATATGGGTGTTCGTTTTTCTCCGTGCTCTGTTTGATACTGGAATAATAGAGAATTACTGTGAAGGTGGTTCGATGAACCCTCTGCCAGGCACTTAGCTGTGATCTGCAGATTATCCATGAATACATAGATGCAGAAAGCAGACGAGCTTCGAGAAAGGGGAGGCAACATGACGAAAGCTGCGAGTACGAATCATGAACACTAGACCCAACTAACCCGTTTTTCAGAGATATCAAAGTAATATTTGACAAAATTTGAACGTAAACTGAAACAAAGGTTGTGAGCGCAAAGGGCCTACAGCAAAATTTGGCCTTCCTCAGTGGACACGCAGTGGCAGACTGAGGGTCTGCAAATAATTGAGTCGATCCAATACGAAAATATTCGAAAGACTTGATAGCAGCTGATGTTTGGCAGGAACCCACCCTACTCAAGAAGTTAATGACTAAAATTAATGAAAAATCAATTGCGTTCGTCTGTTACAACATCTGTGCAAGCATGACTTGCGAGAAATTTTTCCTGCAATAAGTTTATCCTTACATCTGTTCAGCTTTAAGCATGCACTGCACTGCACGTCACTTCTGACATCAGCCAGCTGCGAACGAAGCTGCAGCGAACTGAAAACAATTAAAAGATATCTGCGTTCTGGCCTCCCAGTCCTAGCCACCGACAATAAAATTGCCTATGAGGCGGACTTTGCCGAGGTAATAGGTTCTTTTGCATTAAGGAAAGCACAGAAGAAAAAAAAATGAGGGAACCCAATGATTGAAGAACTGTGTACTGTATTGCTTGTCTCTAGTATTTACTGGTTTTGTGTTACCTGTATTCAGTTTTGTACCACACAAGAGGGAAATTTTTTAGCTAACAGGCAATGAAGAGTGCAAATTTTCTGAAGAGTTCTTATTCTTCCCGTCACAGATAATCCTTCCCAGTATTACTTGTGATTGTTTATTTGAAGGGGCTTGGATGTCAAAGAGGCCAACTGGGAGCAGGAAGGGCACCACAGGACATTTTAAAAAATGGTTCAAATGGTTCTGAGCACTATGGGACTTAACATCTACGGTCATCAGTCCCCTAGAACTTAGAACTACTTAAACCTAACTAACCTAAAGACATCACACAACACCCAGTCACCACAAGGCAGAGAAAATCTCTGACCCCGCCGGAAATCGAACCCGGGAACCCGGGCGCGGGAAGCGAGAACGCTACCGCACGACCACGAGCTGCGGACGGGACATTTTAATTTCCACTGACCTGAATACACACACATAAAAAAAAGTTTTGTACCACCTCGGTTCCGAGAGATCCGGAACCCGTACAGAAAATTGGAATAGAGATCAACATAAACATCATTTCCATCCTTTTTACTGCTCATGAAAACAACACATATCGTATTGTACCGCCATACAGTGAGACCTTCAGAGTTGTTGGTCCAGATTGCTGTACACACCGGTACCTCTAATACCCAGTAGCACGTCCTCTTGCATTGATGCATGCCTGTATTCGTCGTGGCATACCATCCACAAGTTCATCAAGGCACTGTTGGTCCAGATTATTCCACTCCTCAACGGGATTCGGCGTAGATCCGTCAGAGTGGTTGGTGGGTCACGCAGTCCATAAACAGCCCCTTTCAATCTATCCCAGGCATGTTCTATAGGGTTCATGTGTGTAGAACATACTGGCCACTCTAGTCGAGCGATGTCGTTATCCTGAAGGATTCGCAAGATGTGCCCGATGGGGGCGCCAGTTGTTGGCCATCAAGACGAACGCCTCGCCAATACGCTGCCAATATCGCTGCACTATCGGTCGGAGGATGGCATTCACGTCATTGTATAGCCGTTACAGCGCCTTTCATGACCACCAGCGTCGTACGTCGACCCGACAAATGCCATCTCAAAACAGTAGGGAATCTTCCTCCACCTTGCTACACTCGCTGGAAAGCGCGTCTAAGACGCTCGGTCTGACCGCAATGCCTCCAAACACGTCTCCGACGATTGTCTGGTTGAAGGCATATGCGACACTCCTCGGTGAAGAGAACGTTAGGCCCATCCTGAGCGGTCCACTCCCTTTGTTGAGAGCCCTTCCTGGCACAAAGTAACAATGCGGACGCGATTGAATAGCGGTATTGGCCGTCTAAGGCATGCTTGAACTTCAGGCAACACGAGCCGTGTTCCTCCTTCCTGGTGGAATGACTGGAACTGGTCAGCTGTTGGACCCCCTCCGTCTAATAGGCGCTGCTCATGCATGGTTGTTTACATCTCTGGGCGGGTTTAGTGACATCTCTAATTAGTCAAAGAGACTGTGTCTGTGATACAGTCAACGTCTATCTCCAGGAGTTCTGGGAACTAGGGTGATGAAAAACTCTTTTTGATGTGTCTAGGTTTGATAGCTTCCACTACAAAATGTACACGTGTAAATTCCACTGAGCGAAATACAGCGACGTGCGATAGAAAAATGTTGTGGGAAGAGAAGTGGCACTACAGTTTGGCACACTGAAGACCAAATACATGTCTTATATTTTCTCTAACGTATATGTTTTATATATCAAACTCTACAAAAAAAGACGGGGATGGAGGGGGGGGGGCGGGGGCGCCACCATCAAATTTTTGCCCCGGTTCGGAAATATCGCTGGTGCTGGATTCATCATAAACACTGAGCTGCGTGTAAATCAAAATGCAGGATTAAATTCGCTAGAGATTCAGACGAAATGCGTGTACCAATACGTGCGAAATATGTGTGAAATATATTCGACACGCGCACATGTGGGCAAGCCACAGGTAAATATTCATCCCAAACCCCTGTACCGATTTCAACCAAATGTGGTACAAACAGTTACAATCTGGAAAGAAATGCTGTGGGGTTCACTGGCGTGCGCGTGATGACATGGAGGGAGAAGGGGGGAGCGTGAGATGTACAGAGAGCGAGGGAGAAGCAAGAGATGGGCAGAGAGAGAGAGAGAGAGAGGAGGAGGACAGACAGAGGACAGGAGAAAATGCACAGTCAGAGGGCAGGGGAGGGGGGGAATAATAGAAGACTGGAATAAATACACACGCGGACAACACTGCGTATTCAGGTGGTTATAAAATTCGAGAACGCTTAAGCGTGAAGAGCAAAAAACACGAACAAAGAAGCTCAGAAGAAACTCTGCCGACAACTTAGCAGTGGGAGCACACAAAGCCACACTTCACTAAAAGGCAGTCTGAACGAGCGAGGCGGCAGGTGAAGGAGTGTTCTGCGATCACCGCCTTTCGCACATTTAGCTCCGTCAACAGCTTCGTGGCAATGACTTTCAGAATCGGTTACACTTCCAATGCTGTATAGGAGTAGTGCGAGGTTTTTATGCAAGATTTTGCTTGAGGGTGAAACATCGTTTGCAGACCGCAGGGTAATCACTCTTCGCAATATACACAACTCGTCAGACGAGAACCCTCGCAGAAACAAAAAAGTCTGTAGACGACCGCTTTCAAGTGCCAACCCGCTGTGCAGACTCTACAAAAACCGCATCACTGGTACGTGTTTCACTGATGGGACTCTACACAGGCAGGCGTATCTACAGATTCATGCCCAGAAGCAGTTTCGGACCACGTACCCATCTTCAGTTACACAAGCAATAAGAGCAGAATATATGTAGTTGCAAGTGTCATTGTCTTGTACAATATCTTGGTAGGAAATAGTTACTTGGTTTGGAGTCGCCTGTTTACACACTCAGTAACTACTGCATCTTTTCTTTTGTTAGCCAGTCTCTCGGCTAATACGACAGACATACAGGGTGGAAAGGACAGCCGTTCGCAACGCAACACAGTGTTGCAGGGAAATCCGGGACGGACAGCCTGATAGGGGCACCTGCGGTCTGCGAAGCCGGCAAACAGCCTCAGATTAGCACGCAAGAGCCGCCCGAGCTACAGCGCACGCGCACTGCGCTGCATTTTCACAGCCCTGTCGCTCTCTTACGCCACCGGCTTAGTCGGCTGATTCGTTAAGATGGTCAGTCTAAACTTTGTAGTGGGAGGAATGTAAATGAAAGAATACTTTTGTGAATGCTATGCAAAACAAATTACATGTACAACTCGAAGTTAACCCTTACAAAGACAGTAGTTGCTTAGTTAAAACAGGCCGGACAAAGAAAACTCTGTAATTGCTCAATTTATGATGTTACAACTCAGTAATCTTTTTCAGGTAAAAATTTAACCAAGGTCAGTTTTATATTTTGTGAGTGCAAGATCAAGGGGGTTTTAATATTCGTGCACTGCTTTAACCAAAATTTCGCGTGTCGCGCATGCACCGCGAAGGTACCTCGAGCGACGTCTCCGGAAGATGTCTCAGGCATACCTCGCAGAGTAATCAGACGGGGCACTTCAGACTGGCGCCGCGTCCGACCGTGACACGTGACACGCCAGTCTCCAGCAACGTATGCGCCGGTGTTTATCTCGGCTCGCGCATGCGCACCACGCTGCATCCCCACAAACCACGTGCTCCGTGGATGAAGAGCTCTGCTACTGCGTGCTTCACTGTGCAACATGTCTCCATTAATTGATCAAGAGCTAAAGTATCTAGTGCTCTGCGACTACGCAAAGCTGGAATACAGAGATGGAAATGGAAGTGAGCGTTTGGCGTCGTTGGCCGGGAGGCCCCTTGCGGAGCAGGTCCGGCCGCCTTCGTGTAGGTCTTATCACATTCGACGCCACGTTGGGCGACCTGTGGGCCAGATGGTGGTGAAATT
>NW_026047667.1:0-41808 GCF_023864345.2 Schistocerca serialis cubense | reverse complement strand
AGAGCAGAGACGCGCCGCGCCGCGCCGCGCCGCCTGGCCCAGTGAGCGTAGTTTGCTTTGATATAGGACCGTGTGGCGACGTAAAAAATACTAGTTTCCACAGTAGAATGAAAGGAGAGTATCGGAAAGTGGTTAATTTGTAATTACATGTGACGAAGAAGTAGCTTTCGCGTGAGTTTGTGTAATCCGTTTTTCTTTTCGGTTTGCATTTGCGTCTTTGAGTGCGTTTTTGCCTGGGACAGTAAGGTGGTATCGAGCTGAAATTGATATCACGTACTGAGGTCGGTAGTCGCTTGGCGGTGTGAGAGTTTGAAAATTGTAAGTGAAGGCATCGAGGAGTTACGGACGTTTATGCAGCATGATTTGAAACACGAAGAGCAGAGACGCGCCGCGCCGCGCCGCGCCGCCTGGCCCAGTGAGCGTAGTTTGCTTTGATATAGGACCGTGTGGCGACGTAAAAAAATACTAGTTTCCACAGTAGAATGAAAGGAGAGTATCGGAAAGTGGTTAATTTGTAATTACATGTGACGAAGAAGTAGCTTTCGCGTGAGTTTGTGTAATCCGTTTTTCTTTTCGGTTTGCATTTGCGTCTTTGAGTGCGTTTTTGCCTGGGACAGTAAGGTGGTATCGAGCTGAAATTGATATCACGTACTGAGGTCGGTAGTCGCTTGGCGGTGTGAGAGTTTGAAAATTGTAAGTGAAGGCATCGAGGAGTTACGGACGTTTATGCAGCATGATTTGAAACACGAAGAGCAGAGACGCGCCGCGCCGCGCCGCGCCGCCTGGCCCAGTGAGCGTAGTTTGCTTTGATATAGGACCGTGTGGCGACGTAAAAAAATACTAGTTTCCACAGTAGAATGAAAGGAGAGTATCGGAAAGTGGTTAATTTGTAATTACATGTGACGAAGAAGTAGCTTTCGCGTGAGTTTGTGTAATCCGTTTTTCTTTTCGGTTTGCATTTGCGTCTTTGAGTGCGTTTTTGCCTGGGACAGTAAGGTGGTATCGAGCTGAAATTGATATCACGTACTGAGGTCGGTAGTCGCTTGGCGGTGTGAGAGTTTGAAAATTGTAAGTGAAGGCATCGAGGAGTTACGGACGTTTATGCAGCATGATTTGAAACACGAAGAGCAGAGACGCGCCGCGCCGCGCCGCGCCGCCTGGCCCAGTGAGCGTAGTTTGCTTTGATATAGGACCGTGTGGCGACGTAAAAAAATACTAGTTTCCACAGTAGAATGAAAGGAGAGTATCGGAAAGTGGTTAATTTGTAATTACATGTGACGAAGAAGTAGCTTTCGCGTGAGTTTGTGTAATCCGTTTTTCTTTTCGGTTTGCATTTGCGTCTTTGAGTGCGTTTTTGCCTGGGACAGTAAGGTGGTATCGAGCTGAAATTGATATCACGTACTGAGGTCGGTAGTCGCTTGGCGGTGTGAGAGTTTGAAAATTGTAAGTGAAGGCATCGAGGAGTTACGGACGTTTATGCAGCATGATTTGAAACACGAAGAGCAGAGACGCGCCGCGCCGCGCCGCGCCGCCTGGCCCAGTGAGCGTAGTTTGCTTTGATATAGGACCGTGTGGCGACGTAAAAAAATACTAGTTTCCACAGTAGAATGAAAGGAGAGTATCGGAAAGTGGTTAATTTGTAATTACATGTGACGAAGAAGTAGCTTTCGCGTGAGTTTGTGTAATCCGTTTTTCTTTTCGGTTTGCATTTGCGTCTTTGAGTGCGTTTTTGCCTGGGACAGTAAGGTGGTATCGAGCTGAAATTGATATCACGTACTGAGGTCGGTAGTCGCTTGGCGGTGTGAGAGTTTGAAAATTGTAAGTGAAGGCATCGAGGAGTTACGGACGTTTATGCAGCATGATTTGAAACACGAAGAGCAGAGACGCGCCGCGCCGCGCCGCGCCGCCTGGCCCAGTGAGCGTAGTTTGCTTTGATATAGGACCGTGTGGCGACGTAAAAAAATACTAGTTTCCACAGTAGAATGAAAGGAGAGTATCGGAAAGTGGTTAATTTGTAATTACATGTGACGAAGAAGTAGCTTTCGCGTGAGTTTGTGTAATCCGTTTTTCTTTTCGGTTTGCATTTGCGTCTTTGAGTGCGTTTTTGCCTGGGACAGTAAGGTGGTATCGAGCTGAAATTGATATCACGTACTGAGGTCGGTAGTCGCTTGGCGGTGTGAGAGTTTGAAAATTGTAAGTGAAGGCATCGAGGAGTTACGGACGTTTATGCAGCATGATTTGAAACACGAAGAGCAGAGACGCGCCGCGCCGCGCCGCGCCGCCTGGCCCAGTGAGCGTAGTTTGCTTTGATATAGGACCGTGTGGCGACGTAAAAAAATACTAGTTTCCACAGTAGAATGAAAGGAGAGTATCGGAAAGTGGTTAATTTGTAATTACATGTGACGAAGAAGTAGCTTTCGCGTGAGTTTGTGTAATCCGTTTTTCTTTTCGGTTTGCATTTGCGTCTTTGAGTGCGTTTTTGCCTGGGACAGTAAGGTGGTATCGAGCTGAAATTGATATCACGTACTGAGGTCGGTAGTCGCTTGGCGGTGTGAGAGTTTGAAAATTGTAAGTGAAGGCATCGAGGAGTTACGGACGTTTATGCAGCATGATTTGAAACACGAAGAGCAGAGACGCGCCGCGCCGCGCCGCGCCGCCTGGCCCAGTGAGCGTAGTTTGCTTTGATATAGGACCGTGTGGCGACGTAAAAAAATACTAGTTTCCACAGTAGAATGAAAGGAGAGTATCGGAAAGTGGTTAATTTGTAATTACATGTGACGAAGAAGTAGCTTTCGCGTGAGTTTGTGTAATCCGTTTTTCTTTTCGGTTTGCATTTGCGTCTTTGAGTGCGTTTTTGCCTGGGACAGTAAGGTGGTATCGAGCTGAAATTGATATCACGTACTGAGGTCGGTAGTCGCTTGGCGGTGTGAGAGTTTGAAAATTGTAAGTGAAGGCATCGAGGAGTTACGGACGTTTATGCAGCATGATTTGAAACACGAAGAGCAGAGACGCGCCGCGCCGCGCCGCGCCGCCTGGCCCAGTGAGCGTAGTTTGCTTTGATATAGGACCGTGTGGCGACGTAAAAAAATACTAGTTTCCACAGTAGAATGAAAGGAGAGTATCGGAAAGTGGTTAATTTGTAATTACATGTGACGAAGAAGTAGCTTTCGCGTGAGTTTGTGTAATCCGTTTTTCTTTTCGGTTTGCATTTGCGTCTTTGAGTGCGTTTTTGCCTGGGACAGTAAGGTGGTATCGAGCTGAAATTGATATCACGTACTGAGGTCGGTAGTCGCTTGGCGGTGTGAGAGTTTGAAAATTGTAAGTGAAGGCATCGAGGAGTTACGGACGTTTATGCAGCATGATTTGAAACACGAAGAGCAGAGACGCGCCGCGCCGCGCCGCGCCGCCTGGCCCAGTGAGCGTAGTTTGCTTTGATATAGGACCGTGTGGCGACGTAAAAAAATACTAGTTTCCACAGTAGAATGAAAGGAGAGTATCGGAAAGTGGTTAATTTGTAATTACATGTGACGAAGAAGTAGCTTTCGCGTGAGTTTGTGTAATCCGTTTTTCTTTTCGGTTTGCATTTGCGTCTTTGAGTGCGTTTTTGCCTGGGACAGTAAGGTGGTATCGAGCTGAAATTGATATCACGTACTGAGGTCGGTAGTCGCTTGGCGGTGTGAGAGTTTGAAAATTGTAAGTGAAGGCATCGAGGAGTTACGGACGTTTATGCAGCATGATTTGAAACACGAAGAGCAGAGACGCGCCGCGCCGCGCCGCGCCGCCTGGCCCAGTGAGCGTAGTTTGCTTTGATATAGGACCGTGTGGCGACGTAAAAAAATACTAGTTTCCACAGTAGAATGAAAGGAGAGTATCGGAAAGTGGTTAATTTGTAATTACATGTGACGAAGAAGTAGCTTTCGCGTGAGTTTGTGTAATCCGTTTTTCTTTTCGGTTTGCATTTGCGTCTTTGAGTGCGTTTTTGCCTGGGACAGTAAGGTGGTATCGAGCTGAAATTGATATCACGTACTGAGGTCGGTAGTCGCTTGGCGGTGTGAGAGTTTGAAAATTGTAAGTGAAGGAGGAGTTACGGACGTTTATGCAGCATGATTTGAAACACGAAGAGCAGAGACGCGCCGCGCCGCGCCGCGCCGCCTGGCCCAGTGAGCGTAGTTTGCTTTGATATAGGACCGTGTGGCGACGTAAAAAAATACTAGTTTCCACAGTAGAATGAAAGGAGAGTATCGGAAAGTGGTTAATTTGTAATTACATGTGACGAAGAAGTAGCTTTCGCGTGAGTTTGTGTAATCCGTTTTTCTTTTCGGTTTGCATTTGCGTCTTTGAGTGCGTTTTTGCCTGGGACAGTAAGGTGGTATCGAGCTGAAATTGATATCACGTACTGAGGTCGGTAGTCGCTTGGCGGTGTGAGAGTTTGAAAATTGTAAGTGAAGGCATCGAGGAGTTACGGACGTTTATGCAGCATGATTTGAAACACGAAGAGCAGAGACGCGCCGCGCCGCGCCGCGCCGCCTGGCCCAGTGAGCGTAGTTTGCTTTGATATAGGACCGTGTGGCGACGTAAAAAAATACTAGTTTCCACAGTAGAATGAAAGGAGAGTATCGGAAAGTGGTTAATTTGTAATTACATGTGACGAAGAAGTAGCTTTCGCGTGAGTTTGTGTAATCCGTTTTTCTTTTCGGTTTGCATTTGCGTCTTTGAGTGCGTTTTTGCCTGGGACAGTAAGGTGGTATCGAGCTGAAATTGATATCACGTACTGAGGTCGGTAGTCGCTTGGCGGTGTGAGAGTTTGAAAATTGTAAGTGAAGGCATCGAGGAGTTACGGACGTTTATGCAGCATGATTTGAAACACGAAGAGCAGAGACGCGCCGCGCCGCGCCGCGCCGCCTGGCCCAGTGAGCGTAGTTTGCTTTGATATAGGACCGTGTGGCGACGTAAAAAAATACTAGTTTCCACAGTAGAATGAAAGGAGAGTATCGGAAAGTGGTTAATTTGTAATTACATGTGACGAAGAAGTAGCTTTCGCGTGAGTTTGTGTAATCCGTTTTTCTTTTCGGTTTGCATTTGCGTCTTTGAGTGCGTTTTTGCCTGGGACAGTAAGGTGGTATCGAGCTGAAATTGATATCACGTACTGAGGTCGGTAGTCGCTTGGCGGTGTGAGAGTTTGAAAATTGTAAGTGAAGGCATCGAGGAGTTACGGACGTTTATGCAGCATGATTTGAAACACGAAGAGCAGAGACGCGCCGCGCCGCGCCGCGCCGCCTGGCCCAGTGAGCGTAGTTTGCTTTGATATAGGACCGTGTGGCGACGTAAAAAAATACTAGTTTCCACAGTAGAATGAAAGGAGAGTATCGGAAAGTGGTTAATTTGTAATTACATGTGACGAAGAAGTAGCTTTCGCGTGAGTTTGTGTAATCCGTTTTTCTTTTCGGTTTGCATTTGCGTCTTTGAGTGCGTTTTTGCCTGGGACAGTAAGGTGGTATCGAGCTGAAATTGATATCACGTACTGAGGTCGGTAGTCGCTTGGCGGTGTGAGAGTTTGAAAATTGTAAGTGAAGGCATCGAGGAGTTACGGACGTTTATGCAGCATGATTTGAAACACGAAGAGCAGAGACGCGCCGCGCCGCGCCGCGCCGCCTGGCCCAGTGAGCGTAGTTTGCTTTGATATAGGACCGTGTGGCGACGTAAAAAAATACTAGTTTCCACAGTAGAATGAAAGGAGAGTATCGGAAAGTGGTTAATTTGTAATTACATGTGACGAAGAAGTAGCTTTCGCGTGAGTTTGTGTAATCCGTTTTTCTTTTCGGTTTGCATTTGCGTCTTTGAGTGCGTTTTTGCCTGGGACAGTAAGGTGGTATCGAGCTGAAATTGATATCACGTACTGAGGTCGGTAGTCGCTTGGCGGTGTGAGAGTTTGAAAATTGTAAGTGAAGGCATCGAGGAGTTACGGACGTTTATGCAGCATGATTTGAAACACGAAGAGCAGAGACGCGCCGCGCCGCGCCGCGCCGCCTGGCCCAGTGAGCGTAGTTTGCTTTGATATAGGACCGTGTGGCGACGTAAAAAAATACTAGTTTCCACAGTAGAATGAAAGGAGAGTATCGGAAAGTGGTTAATTTGTAATTACATGTGACGAAGAAGTAGCTTTCGCGTGAGTTTGTGTAATCCGTTTTTCTTTTCGGTTTGCATTTGCGTCTTTGAGTGCGTTTTTGCCTGGGACAGTAAGGTGGTATCGAGCTGAAATTGATATCACGTACTGAGGTCGGTAGTCGCTTGGCGGTGTGAGAGTTTGAAAATTGTAAGTGAAGGCATCGAGGAGTTACGGACGTTTATGCAGCATGATTTGAAACACGAAGAGCAGAGACGCGCCGCGCCGCGCCGCGCCGCCTGGCCCAGTGAGCGTAGTTTGCTTTGATATAGGACCGTGTGGCGACGTAAAAAAATACTAGTTTCCACAGTAGAATGAAAGGAGAGTATCGGAAAGTGGTTAATTTGTAATTACATGTGACGAAGAAGTAGCTTTCGCGTGAGTTTGTGTAATCCGTTTTTCTTTTCGGTTTGCATTTGCGTCTTTGAGTGCGTTTTTGCCTGGGACAGTAAGGTGGTATCGAGCTGAAATTGATATCACGTACTGAGGTCGGTAGTCGCTTGGCGGTGTGAGAGTTTGAAAATTGTAAGTGAAGGCATCGAGGAGTTACGGACGTTTATGCAGCATGATTTGAAACACGAAGAGCAGAGACGCGCCGCGCCGCGCCGCGCCGCCTGGCCCAGTGAGCGTAGTTTGCTTTGATATAGGACCGTGTGGCGACGTAAAAAAATACTAGTTTCCACAGTAGAATGAAAGGAGAGTATCGGAAAGTGGTTAATTTGTAATTACATGTGACGAAGAAGTAGCTTTCGCGTGAGTTTGTGTAATCCGTTTTTCTTTTCGGTTTGCATTTGCGTCTTTGAGTGCGTTTTTGCCTGGGACAGTAAGGTGGTATCGAGCTGAAATTGATATCACGTACTGAGGTCGGTAGTCGCTTGGCGGTGTGAGAGTTTGAAAATTGTAAGTGAAGGCATCGAGGAGTTACGGACGTTTATGCAGCATGATTTGAAACACGAAGAGCAGAGACGCGCCGCGCCGCGCCGCGCCGCCTGGCCCAGTGAGCGTAGTTTGCTTTGATATAGGACCGTGTGGCGACGTAAAAAAATACTAGTTTCCACAGTAGAATGAAAGGAGAGTATCGGAAAGTGGTTAATTTGTAATTACATGTGACGAAGAAGTAGCTTTCGCGTGAGTTTGTGTAATCCGTTTTTCTTTTCGGTTTGCATTTGCGTCTTTGAGTGCGTTTTTGCCTGGGACAGTAAGGTGGTATCGAGCTGAAATTGATATCACGTACTGAGGTCGGTAGTCGCTTGGCGGTGTGAGAGTTTGAAAATTGTAAGTGAAGGCATCGAGGAGTTACGGACGTTTATGCAGCATGATTTGAAACACGAAGAGCAGAGACGCGCCGCGCCGCGCCGCGCCGCCTGGCCCAGTGAGCGTAGTTTGCTTTGATATAGGACCGTGTGGCGACGTAAAAAAATACTAGTTTCCACAGTAGAATGAAAGGAGAGTATCGGAAAGTGGTTAATTTGTAATTACATGTGACGAAGAAGTAGCTTTCGCGTGAGTTTGTGTAATCCGTTTTTCTTTTCGGTTTGCATTTGCGTCTTTGAGTGCGTTTTTGCCTGGGACAGTAAGGTGGTATCGAGCTGAAATTGATATCACGTACTGAGGTCGGTAGTCGCTTGGCGGTGTGAGAGTTTGAAAATTGTAAGTGAAGGCATCGAGGAGTTACGGACGTTTATGCAGCATGATTTGAAACACGAAGAGCAGAGACGCGCCGCGCCGCGCCGCGCCGCCTGGCCCAGTGAGCGTAGTTTGCTTTGATATAGGACCGTGTGGCGACGTAAAAAAATACTAGTTTCCACAGTAGAATGAAAGGAGAGTATCGGAAAGTGGTTAATTTGTAATTACATGTGACGAAGAAGTAGCTTTCGCGTGAGTTTGTGTAATCCGTTTTTCTTTTCGGTTTGCATTTGCGTCTTTGAGTGCGTTTTTGCCTGGGACAGTAAGGTGGTATCGAGCTGAAATTGATATCACGTACTGAGGTCGGTAGTCGCTTGGCGGTGTGAGAGTTTGAAAATTGTAAGTGAAGGCATCGAGGAGTTACGGACGTTTATGCAGCATGATTTGAAACACGAAGAGCAGAGACGCGCCGCGCCGCGCCGCGCCGCCTGGCCCAGTGAGCGTAGTTTGCTTTGATATAGGACCGTGTGGCGACGTAAAAAAATACTAGTTTCCACAGTAGAATGAAAGGAGAGTATCGGAAAGTGGTTAATTTGTAATTACATGTGACGAAGAAGTAGCTTTCGCGTGAGTTTGTGTAATCCGTTTTTCTTTTCGGTTTGCATTTGCGTCTTTGAGTGCGTTTTTGCCTGGGACAGTAAGGTGGTATCGAGCTGAAATTGATATCACGTACTGAGGTCGGTAGTCGCTTGGCGGTGTGAGAGTTTGAAAATTGTAAGTGAAGGCATCGAGGAGTTACGGACGTTTATGCAGCATGATTTGAAACACGAAGAGCAGAGACGCGCCGCGCCGCGCCGCGCCGCCTGGCCCAGTGAGCGTAGTTTGCTTTGATATAGGACCGTGTGGCGACGTAAAAAAATACTAGTTTCCACAGTAGAATGAAAGGAGAGTATCGGAAAGTGGTTAATTTGTAATTACATGTGACGAAGAAGTAGCTTTCGCGTGAGTTTGTGTAATCCGTTTTTCTTTTCGGTTTGCATTTGCGTCTTTGAGTGCGTTTTTGCCTGGGACAGTAAGGTGGTATCGAGCTGAAATTGATATCACGTACTGAGGTCGGTAGTCGCTTGGCGGTGTGAGAGTTTGAAAATTGTAAGTGAAGGCATCGAGGAGTTACGGACGTTTATGCAGCATGATTTGAAACACGAAGAGCAGAGACGCGCCGCGCCGCGCCGCGCCGCCTGGCCCAGTGAGCGTAGTTTGCTTTGATATAGGACCGTGTGGCGACGTAAAAAAATACTAGTTTCCACAGTAGAATGAAAGGAGAGTATCGGAAAGTGGTTAATTTGTAATTACATGTGACGAAGAAGTAGCTTTCGCGTGAGTTTGTGTAATCCGTTTTTCTTTTCGGTTTGCATTTGCGTCTTTGAGTGCGTTTTTGCCTGGGACAGTAAGGTGGTATCGAGCTGAAATTGATATCACGTACTGAGGTCGGTAGTCGCTTGGCGGTGTGAGAGTTTGAAAATTGTAAGTGAAGGCATCGAGGAGTTACGGACGTTTATGCAGCATGATTTGAAACACGAAGAGCAGAGACGCGCCGCGCCGCGCCGCGCCGCCTGGCCCAGTGAGCGTAGTTTGCTTTGATATAGGACCGTGTGGCGACGTAAAAAAATACTAGTTTCCACAGTAGAATGAAAGGAGAGTATCGGAAAGTGGTTAATTTGTAATTACATGTGACGAAGAAGTAGCTTTCGCGTGAGTTTGTGTAATCCGTTTTTCTTTTCGGTTTGCATTTGCGTCTTTGAGTGCGTTTTTGCCTGGGACAGTAAGGTGGTATCGAGCTGAAATTGATATCACGTACTGAGGTCGGTAGTCGCTTGGCGGTGTGAGAGTTTGAAAATTGTAAGTGAAGGCATCGAGGAGTTACGGACGTTTATGCAGCATGATTTGAAACACGAAGAGCAGAGACGCGCCGCGCCGCGCCGCGCCGCCTGGCCCAGTGAGCGTAGTTTGCTTTGATATAGGACCGTGTGGCGACGTAAAAAAATACTAGTTTCCACAGTAGAATGAAAGGAGAGTATCGGAAAGTGGTTAATTTGTAATTACATGTGACGAAGAAGTAGCTTTCGCGTGAGTTTGTGTAATCCGTTTTTCTTTTCGGTTTGCATTTGCGTCTTTGAGTGCGTTTTTGCCTGGGACAGTAAGGTGGTATCGAGCTGAAATTGATATCACGTACTGAGGTCGGTAGTCGCTTGGCGGTGTGAGAGTTTGAAAATTGTAAGTGAAGGCATCGAGGAGTTACGGACGTTTATGCAGCATGATTTGAAACACGAAGAGCAGAGACGCGCCGCGCCGCGCCGCGCCGCCTGGCCCAGTGAGCGTAGTTTGCTTTGATATAGGGCCGTGTGGCGACGTAAAAAAATACTAGTTTCCACAGTAGAATGAAAGGAGAGTATCGGAAAGTGGTTAATTTGTAATTACATGTGACGAAGAAGTAGCTTTCGCGTGAGTTTGTGTAATCCGTTTTTCTTTTCGGTTTGCATTTGCGTCTTTGAGTGCGTTTTTGCCTGGGACAGTAAGGTGGTATCGAGCTGAAATTGATATCACGTACTGAGGTCGGTAGTCGCTTGGCGGTGTGAGAGTTTGAAAATTGTAAGTGAAGGCATCGAGGAGTTACGGACGTTTATGCAGCATGATTTGAAACACGAAGAGCAGAGACGCGCCGCGCCGCGCCGCGCCGCCTGGCCCAGTGAGCGTAGTTTGCTTTGATATAGGACCGTGTGGCGACGTAAAAAAATACTAGTTTCCACAGTAGAATGAAAGGAGAGTATCGGAAAGTGGTTAATTTGTAATTACATGTGACGAAGAAGTAGCTTTCGCGTGAGTTTGTGTAATCCGTTTTTCTTTTCGGTTTGCATTTGCGTCTTTGAGTGCGTTTTTGCCTGGGACAGTAAGGTGGTATCGAGCTGAAATTGATATCACGTACTGAGGTCGGTAGTCGCTTGGCGGTGTGAGAGTTTGAAAATTGTAAGTGAAGGCATCGAGGAGTTACGGACGTTTATGCAGCATGATTTGAAACACGAAGAGCAGAGACGCGCCGCGCCGCGCCGCGCCGCCTGGCCCAGTGAGCGTAGTTTGCTTTGATATAGGACCGTGTGGCGACGTAAAAAAATACTAGTTTCCACAGTAGAATGAAAGGAGAGTATCGGAAAGTGGTTAATTTGTAATTACATGTGACGAAGAAGTAGCTTTCGCGTGAGTTTGTGTAATCCGTTTTTCTTTTCGGTTTGCATTTGCGTCTTTGAGTGCGTTTTTGCCTGGGACAGTAAGGTGGTATCGAGCTGAAATTGATATCACGTACTGAGGTCGGTAGTCGCTTGGCGGTGTGAGAGTTTGAAAATTGTAAGTGAAGGCATCGAGGAGTTACGGACGTTTATGCAGCATGATTTGAAACACGAAGAGCAGAGACGCGCCGCGCCGCGCCGCGCCGCCTGGCCCAGTGAGCGTAGTTTGCTTTGATATAGGACCGTGTGGCGACGTAAAAAAATACTAGTTTCCACAGTAGAATGAAAGGAGAGTATCGGAAAGTGGTTAATTTGTAATTACATGTGACGAAGAAGTAGCTTTCGCGTGAGTTTGTGTAATCCGTTTTTCTTTTCGGTTTGCATTTGCGTCTTTGAGTGCGTTTTTGCCTGGGACAGTAAGGTGGTATCGAGCTGAAATTGATATCACGTACTGAGGTCGGTAGTCGCTTGGCGGTGTGAGAGTTTGAAAATTGTAAGTGAAGGCATCGAGGAGTTACGGACGTTTATGCAGCATGATTTGAAACACGAAGAGCAGAGACGCGCCGCGCCGCGCCGCGCCGCCTGGCCCAGTGAGCGTAGTTTGCTTTGATATAGGACCGTGTGGCGACGTAAAAAAATACTAGTTTCCACAGTAGAATGAAAGGAGAGTATCGGAAAGTGGTTAATTTGTAATTACATGTGACGAAGAAGTAGCTTTCGCGTGAGTTTGTGTAATCCGTTTTTCTTTTCGGTTTGCATTTGCGTCTTTGAGTGCGTTTTTGCCTGGGACAGTAAGGTGGTATCGAGCTGAAATTGATATCACGTACTGAGGTCGGTAGTCGCTTGGCGGTGTGAGAGTTTGAAAATTGTAAGTGAAGGCATCGAGGAGTTACGGACGTTTATGCAGCATGATTTGAAACACGAAGAGCAGAGACGCGCCGCGCCGCGCCGCGCCGCCTGGCCCAGTGAGCGTAGTTTGCTTTGATATAGGACCGTGTGGCGACGTAAAAAAATACTAGTTTCCACAGTAGAATGAAAGGAGAGTATCGGAAAGTGGTTAATTTGTAATTACATGTGACGAAGAAGTAGCTTTCGCGTGAGTTTGTGTAATCCGTTTTTCTTTTCGGTTTGCATTTGCGTCTTTGAGTGCGTTTTTGCCTGGGACAGTAAGGTGGTATCGAGCTGAAATTGATATCACGTACTGAGGTCGGTAGTCGCTTGGCGGTGTGAGAGTTTGAAAATTGTAAGTGAAGGCATCGAGGAGTTACGGACGTTTATGCAGCATGATTTGAAACACGAAGAGCAGAGACGCGCCGCGCCGCGCCGCGCCGCCTGGCCCAGTGAGCGTAGTTTGCTTTGATATAGGACCGTGTGGCGACGTAAAAAAATACTAGTTTCCACAGTAGAATGAAAGGAGAGTATCGGAAAGTGGTTAATTTGTAATTACATGTGACGAAGAAGTAGCTTTCGCGTGAGTTTGTGTAATCCGTTTTTCTTTTCGGTTTGCATTTGCGTCTTTGAGTGCGTTTTTGCCTGGGACAGTAAGGTGGTATCGAGCTGAAATTGATATCACGTACTGAGGTCGGTAGTCGCTTGGCGGTGTGAGAGTTTGAAAATTGTAAGTGAAGGCATCGAGGAGTTACGGACGTTTATGCAGCATGATTTGAAACACGAAGAGCAGAGACGCGCCGCGCCGCGCCGCGCCGCCTGGCCCAGTGAGCGTAGTTTGCTTTGATATAGGACCGTGTGGCGACGTAAAAAAATACTAGTTTCCACAGTAGAATGAAAGGAGAGTATCGGAAAGTGGTTAATTTGTAATTACATGTGACGAAGAAGTAGCTTTCGCGTGAGTTTGTGTAATCCGTTTTTCTTTTCGGTTTGCATTTGCGTCTTTGAGTGCGTTTTTGCCTGGGACAGTAAGGTGGTATCGAGCTGAAATTGATATCACGTACTGAGGTCGGTAGTCGCTTGGCGGTGTGAGAGTTTGAAAATTGTAAGTGAAGGCATCGAGGAGTTACGGACGTTTATGCAGCATGATTTGAAACACGAAGAGCAGAGACGCGCCGCGCCGCGCCGCGCCGCCTGGCCCAGTGAGCGTAGTTTGCTTTGATATAGGACCGTGTGGCGACGTAAAAAAATACTAGTTTCCACAGTAGAATGAAAGGAGAGTATCGGAAAGTGGTTAATTTGTAATTACATGTGACGAAGAAGTAGCTTTCGCGTGAGTTTGTGTAATCCGTTTTTCTTTTCGGTTTGCATTTGCGTCTTTGAGTGCGTTTTTGCCTGGGACAGTAAGGTGGTATCGAGCTGAAATTGATATCACGTACTGAGGTCGGTAGTCGCTTGGCGGTGTGAGAGTTTGAAAATTGTAAGTGAAGGCATCGAGGAGTTACGGACGTTTATGCAGCATGATTTGAAACACGAAGAGCAGAGACGCGCCGCGCCGCGCCGCGCCGCCTGGCCCAGTGAGCGTAGTTTGCTTTGATATAGGACCGTGTGGCGACGTAAAAAAATACTAGTTTCCACAGTAGAATGAAAGGAGAGTATCGGAAAGTGGTTAATTTGTAATTACATGTGACGAAGAAGTAGCTTTCGCGTGAGTTTGTGTAATCCGTTTTTCTTTTCGGTTTGCATTTGCGTCTTTGAGTGCGTTTTTGCCTGGGACAGTAAGGTGGTATCGAGCTGAAATTGATATCACGTACTGAGGTCGGTAGTCGCTTGGCGGTGTGAGAGTTTGAAAATTGTAAGTGAAGGCATCGAGGAGTTACGGACGTTTATGCAGCATGATTTGAAACACGAAGAGCAGAGACGCGCCGCGCCGCGCCGCGCCGCCTGGCCCAGTGAGCGTAGTTTGCTTTGATATAGGACCGTGTGGCGACGTAAAAAAATACTAGTTTCCACAGTAGAATGAAAGGAGAGTATCGGAAAGTGGTTAATTTGTAATTACATGTGACGAAGAAGTAGCTTTCGCGTGAGTTTGTGTAATCCGTTTTTCTTTTCGGTTTGCATTTGCGTCTTTGAGTGCGTTTTTGCCTGGGACAGTAAGGTGGTATCGAGCTGAAATTGATATCACGTACTGAGGTCGGTAGTCGCTTGGCGGTGTGAGAGTTTGAAAATTGTAAGTGAAGGCATCGAGGAGTTACGGACGTTTATGCAGCATGATTTGAAACACGAAGAGCAGAGACGCGCCGCGCCGCGCCGCGCCGCCTGGCCCAGTGAGCGTAGTTTGCTTTGATATAGGACCGTGTGGCGACGTAAAAAAATACTAGTTTCCACAGTAGAATGAAAGGAGAGTATCGGAAAGTGGTTAATTTGTAATTACATGTGACGAAGAAGTAGCTTTCGCGTGAGTTTGTGTAATCCGTTTTTCTTTTCGGTTTGCATTTGCGTCTTTGAGTGCGTTTTTGCCTGGGACAGTAAGGTGGTATCGAGCTGAAATTAATATCACGTACTGAGGTCGGTAGTCGCTTGGCGGTGTGAGAGTTTGAAAATTGTAAGTGAAGGCATCGAGGAGTTACGGACGTTTATGCAGCATGATTTGAAACACGAAGAGCAGAGACGCGCCGCGCCGCGCCGCGCCGCCTGGCCCAGTGAGCGTAGTTTGCTTTGATATAGGACCGTGTGGCGACGTAAAAAAATACTAGTTTCCACAGTAGAATGAAAGGAGAGTATCGGAAAGTGGTTAATTTGTAATTACATGTGACGAAGAAGTAGCTTTCGCGTGAGTTTGTGTAATCCGTTTTTCTTTTCGGTTTGCATTTGCGTCTTTGAGTGCGTTTTTGCCTGGGACAGTAAGGTGGTATCGAGCTGAAATTGATATCACGTACTGAGGTCGGTAGTCGCTTGGCGGTGTGAGAGTTTGAAAATTGTAAGTGAAGGCATCGAGGAGTTACGGACGTTTATGCAGCATGATTTGAAACACGAAGAGCAGAGACGCGCCGCGCCGCGCCGCGCCGCCTGGCCCAGTGAGCGTAGTTTGCTTTGATATAGGACCGTGTGGCGACGTAAAAAAATACTAGTTTCCACAGTAGAATGAAAGGAGAGTATCGGAAAGTGGTTAATTTGTAATTACATGTGACGAAGAAGTAGCTTTCGCGTGAGTTTGTGTAATCCGTTTTTCTTTTCGGTTTGCATTTGCGTCTTTGAGTGCGTTTTTGCCTGGGACAGTAAGGTGGTATCGAGCTGAAATTGATATCACGTACTGAGGTCGGTAGTCGCTTGGCGGTGTGAGAGTTTGAAAATTGTAAGTGAAGGCATCGAGGAGTTACGGACGTTTATGCAGCATGATTTGAAACACGAAGAGCAGAGACGCGCCGCGCCGCGCCGCGCCGCCTGGCCCAGTGAGCGTAGTTTGCTTTGATATAGGACCGTGTGGCGACGTAAAAAAATACTAGTTTCCACAGTAGAATGAAAGGAGAGTATCGGAAAGTGGTTAATTTGTAATTACATGTGACGAAGAAGTAGCTTTCGCGTGAGTTTGTGTAATCCGTTTTTCTTTTCGGTTTGCATTTGCGTCTTTGAGTGCGTTTTTGCCTGGGACAGTAAGGTGGTATCGAGCTGAAATTGATATCACGTACTGAGGTCGGTAGTCGCTTGGCGGTGTGAGAGTTTGAAAATTGTAAGTGAAGGCATCGAGGAGTTACGGACGTTTATGCAGCATGATTTGAAACACGAAGAGCAGAGACGCGCCGCGCCGCGCCGCGCCGCCTGGCCCAGTGAGCGTAGTTTGCTTTGATATAGGACCGTGTGGCGACGTAAAAAAATACTAGTTTCCACAGTAGAATGAAAGGAGAGTATCGGAAAGTGGTTAATTTGTAATTACATGTGACGAAGAAGTAGCTTTCGCGTGAGTTTGTGTAATCCGTTTTTCTTTTCGGTTTGCATTTGCGTCTTTGAGTGCGTTTTTGCCTGGGACAGTAAGGTGGTATCGAGCTGAAATTGATATCACGTACTGAGGTCGGTAGTCGCTTGGCGGTGTGAGAGTTTGAAAATTGTAAGTGAAGGCATCGAGGAGTTACGGACGTTTATGCAGCATGATTTGAAACACGAAGAGCAGAGACGCGCCGCGCCGCGCCGCGCCGCCTGGCCCAGTGAGCGTAGTTTGCTTTGATATAGGACCGTGTGGCGACGTAAAAAAATACTAGTTTCCACAGTAGAATGAAAGGAGAGTATCGGAAAGTGGTTAATTTGTAATTACATGTGACGAAGAAGTAGCTTTCGCGTGAGTTTGTGTAATCCGTTTTTCTTTTCGGTTTGCATTTGCGTCTTTGAGTGCGTTTTTGCCTGGGACAGTAAGGTGGTATCGAGCTGAAATTGATATCACGTACTGAGGTCGGTAGTCGCTTGGCGGTGTGAGAGTTTGAAAATTGTAAGTGAAGGCATCGAGGAGTTACGGACGTTTATGCAGCATGATTTGAAACACGAAGAGCAGAGACGCGCCGCGCCGCGCCGCGCCGCCTGGCCCAGTGAGCGTAGTTTGCTTTGATATAGGACCGTGTGGCGACGTAAAAAAATACTAGTTTCCACAGTAGAATGAAAGGAGAGTATCGGAAAGTGGTTAATTTGTAATTACATGTGACGAAGAAGTAGCTTTCGCGTGAGTTTGTGTAATCCGTTTTTCTTTTCGGTTTGCATTTGCGTCTTTGAGTGCGTTTTTGCCTGGGACAGTAAGGTGGTATCGAGCTGAAATTGATATCACGTACTGAGGTCGGTAGTCGCTTGGCGGTGTGAGAGTTTGAAAATTGTAAGTGAAGGCATCGAGGAGTTACGGACGTTTATGCAGCATGATTTGAAACACGAAGAGCAGAGACGCGCCGCGCCGCGCCGCGCCGCCTGGCCCAGTGAGCGTAGTTTGCTTTGATATAGGACCGTGTGGCGACGTAAAAAAATACTAGTTTCCACAGTAGAATGAAAGGAGAGTATCGGAAAGTGGTTAATTTGTAATTACATGTGACGAAGAAGTAGCTTTCGCGTGAGTTTGTGTAATCCGTTTTTCTTTTCGGTTTGCATTTGCGTCTTTGAGTGCGTTTTTGCCTGGGACAGTAAGGTGGTATCGAGCTGAAATTGATATCACGTACTGAGGTCGGTAGTCGCTTGGCGGTGTGAGAGTTTGAAAATTGTAAGTGAAGGCATCGAGGAGTTACGGACGTTTATGCAGCATGATTTGAAACACGAAGAGCAGAGACGCGCCGCGCCGCGCCGCGCCGCCTGGCCCAGTGAGCGTAGTTTGCTTTGATATAGGACCGTGTGGCGACGTAAAAAAATACTAGTTTCCACAGTAGAATGAAAGGAGAGTATCGGAAAGTGGTTAATTTGTAATTACATGTGACGAAGAAGTAGCTTTCGCGTGAGTTTGTGTAATCCGTTTTTCTTTTCGGTTTGCATTTGCGTCTTTGAGTGCGTTTTTGCCTGGGACAGTAAGGTGGTATCGAGCTGAAATTGATATCACGTACTGAGGTCGGTAGTCGCTTGGCGGTGTGAGAGTTTGAAAATTGTAAGTGAAGGCATCGAGGAGTTACGGACGTTTATGCAGCATGATTTGAAACACGAAGAGCAGAGACGCGCCGCGCCGCGCCGCGCCGCCTGGCCCAGTGAGCGTAGTTTGCTTTGATATAGGACCGTGTGGCGACGTAAAAAAATACTAGTTTCCACAGTAGAATGAAAGGAGAGTATCGGAAAGTGGTTAATTTGTAATTACATGTGACGAAGAAGTAGCTTTCGCGTGAGTTTGTGTAATCCGTTTTTCTTTTCGGTTTGCATTTGCGTCTTTGAGTGCGTTTTTGCCTGGGACAGTAAGGTGGTATCGAGCTGAAATTGATATCACGTACTGAGGTCGGTAGTCGCTTGGCGGTGTGAGAGTTTGAAAATTGTAAGTGAAGGCATCGAGGAGTTACGGACGTTTATGCAGCATGATTTGAAACACGAAGAGCAGAGACGCGCCGCGCCGCGCCGCGCCGCCTGGCCCAGTGAGCGTAGTTTGCTTTGATATAGGACCGTGTGGCGACGTAAAAAAATACTAGTTTCCACAGTAGAATGAAAGGAGAGTATCGGAAAGTGGTTAATTTGTAATTACATGTGACGAAGAAGTAGCTTTCGCGTGAGTTTGTGTAATCCGTTTTTCTTTTCGGTTTGCATTTGCGTCTTTGAGTGCGTTTTTGCCTGGGACAGTAAGGTGGTATCGAGCTGAAATTGATATCACGTACTGAGGTCGGTAGTCGCTTGGCGGTGTGAGAGTTTGAAAATTGTAAGTGAAGGCATCGAGGAGTTACGGACGTTTATGCAGCATGATTTGAAACACGAAGAGCAGAGACGCGCCGCGCCGCGCCGCGCCGCCTGGCCCAGTGAGCGTAGTTTGCTTTGATATAGGACCGTGTGGCGACGTAAAAAAATACTAGTTTCCACAGTAGAATGAAAGGAGAGTATCGGAAAGTGGTTAATTTGTAATTACATGTGACGAAGAAGTAGCTTTCGCGTGAGTTTGTGTAATCCGTTTTTCTTTTCGGTTTGCATTTGCGTCTTTGAGTGCGTTTTTGCCTGGGACAGTAAGGTGGTATCGAGCTGAAATTGATATCACGTACTGAGGTCGGTAGTCGCTTGGCGGTGTGAGAGTTTGAAAATTGTAAGTGAAGGCATCGAGGAGTTACGGACGTTTATGCAGCATGATTTGAAACACGAAGAGCAGAGACGCGCCGCGCCGCGCCGCGCCGCCTGGCCCAGTGAGCGTAGTTTGCTTTGATATAGGACCGTGTGGCGACGTAAAAAAATACTAGTTTCCACAGTAGAATGAAAGGAGAGTATCGGAAAGTGGTTAATTTGTAATTACATGTGACGAAGAAGTAGCTTTCGCGTGAGTTTGTGTAATCCGTTTTTCTTTTCGGTTTGCATTTGCGTCTTTGAGTGCGTTTTTGCCTGGGACAGTAAGGTGGTATCGAGCTGAAATTGATATCACGTACTGAGGTCGGTAGTCGCTTGGCGGTGTGAGAGTTTGAAAATTGTAAGTGAAGGCATCGAGGAGTTACGGACGTTTATGCAGCATGATTTGAAACACGAAGAGCAGAGACGCGCCGCGCCGCGCCGCGCCGCCTGGCCCAGTGAGCGTAGTTTGCTTTGATATAGGACCGTGTGGCGACGTAAAAAAATACTAGTTTCCACAGTAGAATGAAAGGAGAGTATCGGAAAGTGGTTAATTTGTAATTACATGTGACGAAGAAGTAGCTTTCGCGTGAGTTTGTGTAATCCGTTTTTCTTTTCGGTTTGCATTTGCGTCTTTGAGTGCGTTTTTGCCTGGGACAGTAAGGTGGTATCGAGCTGAAATTGATATCACGTACTGAGGTCGGTAGTCCCTTGGCGGTGTGAGAGTTTGAAAATTGTAAGTGAAGGCATCGAGGAGTTACGGACGTTTATGCAGCATGATTTGAAACACGAAGAGCAGAGACGCGCCGCGCCGCGCCGCGCCGCCTGGCCCAGTGAGCGTAGTTTGCTTTGATATAGGACCGTGTGGCGACGTAAAAAAATACTAGTTTCCACAGTAGAATGAAAGGAGAGTATCGGAAAGTGGTTAATTTGTAATTACATGTGACGAAGAAGTAGCTTTCGCGTGAGTTTGTGTAATCCGTTTTTCTTTTCGGTTTGCATTTGCGTCTTTGAGTGCGTTTTTGCCTGGGACAGTAAGGTGGTATCGAGCTGAAATTGATATCACGTACTGAGGTCGGTAGTCGCTTGGCGGTGTGAGAGTTTGAAAATTGTAAGTGAAGGCATCGAGGAGTTACGGACGTTTATGCAGCATGATTTGAAACACGAAGAGCAGAGACGCGCCGCGCCGCGCCGCGCCGCCTGGCCCAGTGAGCGTAGTTTGCTTTGATATAGGACCGTGTGGCGACGTAAAAAAATACTAGTTTCCACAGTAGAATGAAAGGAGAGTATCGGAAAGTGGTTAATTTGTAATTACATGTGACGAAGAAGTAGCTTTCGCGTGAGTTTGTGTAATCCGTTTTTCTTTTCGGTTTGCATTTGCGTCTTTGAGTGCGTTTTTGCCTGGGACAGTAAGGTGGTATCGAGCTGAAATTGATATCACGTACTGAGGTCGGTAGTCGCTTGGCGGTGTGAGAGTTTGAAAATTGTAAGTGAAGGCATCGAGGAGTTACGGACGTTTATGCAGCATGATTTGAAACACGAAGAGCAGAGACGCGCCGCGCCGCGCCGCGCCGCCTGGCCCAGTGAGCGTAGTTTGCTTTGATATAGGACCGTGTGGCGACGTAAAAAAATACTAGTTTCCACAGTAGAATGAAAGGAGAGTATCGGAAAGTGGTTAATTTGTAATTACATGTGACGAAGAAGTAGCTTTCGCGTGAGTTTGTGTAATCCGTTTTTCTTTTCGGTTTGCATTTGCGTCTTTGAGTGCGTTTTTGCCTGGGACAGTAAGGTGGTATCGAGCTGAAATTGATATCACGTACTGAGGTCGGTAGTCGCTTGGCGGTGTGAGAGTTTGAAAATTGTAAGTGAAGGCATCGAGGAGTTACGGACGTTTATGCAGCATGATTTGAAACACGAAGAGCAGAGACGCGCCGCGCCGCGCCGCGCCGCCTGGCCCAGTGAGCGTAGTTTGCTTTGATATAGGACCGTGTGGCGACGTAAAAAAATACTAGTTTCCACAGTAGAATGAAAGGAGAGTATCGGAAAGTGGTTAATTTGTAATTACATGTGACGAAGAAGTAGCTTTCGCGTGAGTTTGTGTAATCCGTTTTTCTTTTCGGTTTGCATTTGCGTCTTTGAGTGCGTTTTTGCCTGGGACAGTAAGGTGGTATCGAGCTGAAATTGATATCACGTACTGAGGTCGGTAGTCGCTTGGCGGTGTGAGAGTTTGAAAATTGTAAGTGAAGGCATCGAGGAGTTACGGACGTTTATGCAGCATGATTTGAAACACGAAGAGCAGAGACGCGCCGCGCCGCGCCGCGCCGCCTGGCCCAGTGAGCGTAGTTTGCTTTGATATAGGACCGTGTGGCGACGTAAAAAAATACTAGTTTCCACAGTAGAATGAAAGGAGAGTATCGGAAAGTGGTTAATTTGTAATTACATGTGACGAAGAAGTAGCTTTCGCGTGAGTTTGTGTAATCCGTTTTTCTTTTCGGTTTGCATTTGCGTCTTTGAGTGCGTTTTTGCCTGGGACAGTAAGGTGGTATCGAGCTGAAATTGATATCACGTACTGAGGTCGGTAGTCGCTTGGCGGTGTGAGAGTTTGAAAATTGTAAGTGAAGGCATCGAGGAGTTACGGACGTTTATGCAGCATGATTTGAAACACGAAGAGCAGAGACGCGCCGCGCCGCGCCGCGCCGCCTGGCCCAGTGAGCGTAGTTTGCTTTGATATAGGACCGTGTGGCGACGTAAAAAAATACTAGTTTCCACAGTAGAATGAAAGGAGAGTATCGGAAAGTGGTTAATTTGTAATTACATGTGACGAAGAAGTAGCTTTCGCGTGAGTTTGTGTAATCCGTTTTTCTTTTCGGTTTGCATTTGCGTCTTTGAGTGCGTTTTTGCCTGGGACAGTAAGGTGGTATCGAGCTGAAATTGATATCACGTACTGAGGTCGGTAGTCGCTTGGCGGTGTGAGAGTTTGAAAATTGTAAGTGAAGGCATCGAGGAGTTACGGACGTTTATGCAGCATGATTTGAAACACGAAGAGCAGAGACGCGCCGCGCCGCGCCGCGCCGCCTGGCCCAGTGAGCGTAGTTTGCTTTGATATAGGACCGTGTGGCGACGTAAAAAAATACTAGTTTCCACAGTAGAATGAAAGGAGAGTATCGGAAAGTGGTTAATTTGTAATTACATGTGACGAAGAAGTAGCTTTCGCGTGAGTTTGTGTAATCCGTTTTTCTTTTCGGTTTGCATTTGCGTCTTTGAGTGCGTTTTTGCCTGGGACAGTAAGGTGGTATCGAGCTGAAATTGATATCACGTACTGAGGTCGGTAGTCGCTTGGCGGTGTGAGAGTTTGAAAATTGTAAGTGAAGGCATCGAGGAGTTACGGACGTTTATGCAGCATGATTTGAAACACGAAGAGCAGAGACGCGCCGCGCCGCGCCGCGCCGCCTGGCCCAGTGAGCGTAGTTTGCTTTGATATAGGACCGTGTGGCGACGTAAAAAAATACTAGTTTCCACAGTAGAATGAAAGGAGAGTATCGGAAAGTGGTTAATTTGTAATTACATGTGACGAAGAAGTAGCTTTCGCGTGAGTTTGTGTAATCCGTTTTTCTTTTCGGTTTGCATTTGCGTCTTTGAGTGCGTTTTTGCCTGGGACAGTAAGGTGGTATCGAGCTGAAATTGATATCACGTACTGAGGTCGGTAGTCGCTTGGCGGTGTGAGAGTTTGAAAATTGTAAGTGAAGGCATCGAGGAGTTACGGACGTTTATGCAGCATGATTTGAAACACGAAGAGCAGAGACGCGCCGCGCCGCGCCGCGCCGCCTGGCCCAGTGAGCGTAGTTTGCTTTGATATAGGACCGTGTGGCGACGTAAAAAAATACTAGTTTCCACAGTAGAATGAAAGGAGAGTATCGGAAAGTGGTTAATTTGTAATTACATGTGACGAAGAAGTAGCTTTCGCGTGAGTTTGTGTAATCCGTTTTTCTTTTCGGTTTGCATTTGCGTCTTTGAGTGCGTTTTTGCCTGGGACAGTAAGGTGGTATCGAGCTGAAATTGATATCACGTACTGAGGTCGGTAGTCGCTTGGCGGTGTGAGAGTTTGAAAATTGTAAGTGAAGGCATCGAGGAGTTACGGACGTTTATGCAGCATGATTTGAAACACGAAGAGCAGAGACGCGCCGCGCCGCGCCGCGCCGCCTGGCCCAGTGAGCGTAGTTTGCTTTGATATAGGACCGTGTGGCGACGTAAAAAAATACTAGTTTCCACAGTAGAATGAAAGGAGAGTATCGGAAAGTGGTTAATTTGTAATTACATGTGACGAAGAAGTAGCTTTCGCGTGAGTTTGTGTAATCCGTTTTTCTTTTCGGTTTGCATTTGCGTCTTTGAGTGCGTTTTTGCCTGGGACAGTAAGGTGGTATCGAGCTGAAATTGATATCACGTACTGAGGTCGGTAGTCGCTTGGCGGTGTGAGAGTTTGAAAATTGTAAGTGAAGGCATCGAGGAGTTACGGACGTTTATGCAGCATGATTTGAAACACGAAGAGCAGAGACGCGCCGCGCCGCGCCGCGCCGCCTGGCCCAGTGAGCGTAGTTTGCTTTGATATAGGACCGTGTGGCGACGTAAAAAAATACTAGTTTCCACAGTAGAATGAAAGGAGAGTATCGGAAAGTGGTTAATTTGTAATTACATGTGACGAAGAAGTAGCTTTCGCGTGAGTTTGTGTAATCCGTTTTTCTTTTCGGTTTGCATTTGCGTCTTTGAGTGCGTTTTTGCCTGGGACAGTAAGGTGGTATCGAGCTGAAATTGATATCACGTACTGAGGTCGGTAGTCGCTTGGCGGTGTGAGAGTTTGAAAATTGTAAGTGAAGGCATCGAGGAGTTACGGACGTTTATGCAGCATGATTTGAAACACGAAGAGCAGAGACGCGCCGCGCCGCGCCGCGCCGCCTGGCCCAGTGAGCGTAGTTTGCTTTGATATAGGACCGTGTGGCGACGTAAAAAAATACTAGTTTCCACAGTAGAATGAAAGGAGAGTATCGGAAAGTGGTTAATTTGTAATTACATGTGACGAAGAAGTAGCTTTCGCGTGAGTTTGTGTAATCCGTTTTTCTTTTCGGTTTGCATTTGCGTCTTTGAGTGCGTTTTTGCCTGGGACAGTAAGGTGGTATCGAGCTGAAATTGATATCACGTACTGAGGTCGGTAGTCGCTTGGCGGTGTGAGAGTTTGAAAATTGTAAGTGAAGGCATCGAGGAGTTACGGACGTTTATGCAGCATGATTTGAAACACGAAGAGCAGAGACGCGCCGCGCCGCGCCGCGCCGCCTGGCCCAGTGAGCGTAGTTTGCTTTGATATAGGACCGTGTGGCGACGTAAAAAAATACTAGTTTCCACAGTAGAATGAAAGGAGAGTATCGGAAAGTGGTTAATTTGTAATTACATGTGACGAAGAAGTAGCTTTCGCGTGAGTTTGTGTAATCCGTTTTTCTTTTCGGTTTGCATTTGCGTCTTTGAGTGCGTTTTTGCCTGGGACAGTAAGGTGGTATCGAGCTGAAATTGATATCACGTACTGAGGTCGGTAGTCGCTTGGCGGTGTGAGAGTTTGAAAATTGTAAGTGAAGGCATCGAGGAGTTACGGACGTTTATGCAGCATGATTTGAAACACGAAGAGCAGAGACGCGCCGCGCCGCGCCGCGCCGCCTGGCCCAGTGAGCGTAGTTTGCTTTGATATAGGACCGTGTGGCGACGTAAAAAAATACTAGTTTCCACAGTAGAATGAAAGGAGAGTATCGGAAAGTGGTTAATTTGTAATTACATGTGACGAAGAAGTAGCTTTCGCGTGAGTTTGTGTAATCCGTTTTTCTTTTCGGTTTGCATTTGCGTCTTTGAGTGCGTTTTTGCCTGGGACAGTAAGGTGGTATCGAGCTGAAATTGATATCACGTACTGAGGTCGGTAGTCGCTTGGCGGTGTGAGAGTTTGAAAATTGTAAGTGAAGGCATCGAGGAGTTACGGACGTTTATGCAGCATGATTTGAAACACGAAGAGCAGAGACGCGCCGCGCCGCGCCGCGCCGCCTGGCCCAGTGAGCGTAGTTTGCTTTGATATAGGACCGTGTGGCGACGTAAAAAAATACTAGTTTCCACAGTAGAATGAAAGGAGAGTATCGGAAAGTGGTTAATTTGTAATTACATGTGACGAAGAAGTAGCTTTCGCGTGAGTTTGTGTAATCCGTTTTTCTTTTCGGTTTGCATTTGCGTCTTTGAGTGCGTTTTTGCCTGGGACAGTAAGGTGGTATCGAGCTGAAATTGATATCACGTACTGAGGTCGGTAGTCGCTTGGCGGTGTGAGAGTTTGAAAATTGTAAGTGAAGGCATCGAGGAGTTACGGACGTTTATGCAGCATGATTTGAAACACGAAGAGCAGAGACGCGCCGCGCCGCGCCGCGCCGCCTGGCCCAGTGAGCGTAGTTTGCTTTGATATAGGACCGTGTGGCGACGTAAAAAAATACTAGTTTCCACAGTAGAATGAAAGGAGAGTATCGGAAAGTGGTTAATTTGTAATTACATGTGACGAAGAAGTAGCTTTCGCGTGAGTTTGTGTAATCCGTTTTTCTTTTCGGTTTGCATTTGCGTCTTTGAGTGCGTTTTTGCCTGGGACAGTAAGGTGGTATCGAGCTGAAATTGATATCACGTACTGAGGTCGGTAGTCGCTTGGCGGTGTGAGAGTTTGAAAATTGTAAGTGAAGGCATCGAGGAGTTACGGACGTTTATGCAGCATGATTTGAAACACGAAGAGCAGAGACGCGCCGCGCCGCGCCGCGCCGCCTGGCCCAGTGAGCGTAGTTTGCTTTGATATAGGACCGTGTGGCGACGTAAAAAAATACTAGTTTCCACAGTAGAATGAAAGGAGAGTATCGGAAAGTGGTTAATTTGTAATTACATGTGACGAAGAAGTAGCTTTCGCGTGAGTTTGTGTAATCCGTTTTTCTTTTCGGTTTGCATTTGCGTCTTTGAGTGCGTTTTTGCCTGGGACAGTAAGGTGGTATCGAGCTGAAATTGATATCACGTACTGAGGTCGGTAGTCGCTTGGCGGTGTGAGAGTTTGAAAATTGTAAGTGAAGGCATCGAGGAGTTACGGACGTTTATGCAGCATGATTTGAAACACGAAGAGCAGAGACGCGCCGCGCCGCGCCGCGCCGCCTGGCCCAGTGAGCGTAGTTTGCTTTGATATAGGACCGTGTGGCGACGTAAAAAAATACTAGTTTCCACAGTAGAATGAAAGGAGAGTATCGGAAAGTGGTTAATTTGTAATTACATGTGACGAAGAAGTAGCTTTCGCGTGAGTTTGTGTAATCCGTTTTTCTTTTCGGTTTGCATTTGCGTCTTTGAGTGCGTTTTTGCCTGGGACAGTAAGGTGGTATCGAGCTGAAATTGATATCACGTACTGAGGTCGGTAGTCGCTTGGCGGTGTGAGAGTTTGAAAATTGTAAGTGAAGGCATCGAGGAGTTACGGACGTTTATGCAGCATGATTTGAAACACGAAGAGCAGAGACGCGCCGCGCCGCGCCGCGCCGCCTGGCCCAGTGAGCGTAGTTTGCTTTGATATAGGACCGTGTGGCGACGTAAAAAAATACTAGTTTCCACAGTAGAATGAAAGGAGAGTATCGGAAAGTGGTTAATTTGTAATTACATGTGACGAAGAAGTAGCTTTCGCGTGAGTTTGTGTAATCCGTTTTTCTTTTCGGTTTGCATTTGCGTCTTTGAGTGCGTTTTTGCCTGGGACAGTAAGGTGGTATCGAGCTGAAATTGATATCACGTACTGAGGTCGGTAGTCGCTTGGCGGTGTGAGAGTTTGAAAATTGTAAGTGAAGGCATCGAGGAGTTACGGACGTTTATGCAGCATGATTTGAAACACGAAGAGCAGAGACGCGCCGCGCCGCGCCGCGCCGCCTGGCCCAGTGAGCGTAGTTTGCTTTGATATAGGACCGTGTGGCGACGTAAAAAAATACTAGTTTCCACAGTAGAATGAAAGGAGAGTATCGGAAAGTGGTTAATTTGTAATTACATGTGACGAAGAAGTAGCTTTCGCGTGAGTTTGTGTAATCCGTTTTTCTTTTCGGTTTGCATTTGCGTCTTTGAGTGCGTTTTTGCCTGGGACAGTAAGGTGGTATCGAGCTGAAATTGATATCACGTACTGAGGTCGGTAGTCGCTTGGCGGTGTGAGAGTTTGAAAATTGTAAGTGAAGGCATCGAGGAGTTACGGACGTTTATGCAGCATGATTTGAAACACGAAGAGCAGAGACGCGCCGCGCCGCGCCGCGCCGCCTGGCCCAGTGAGCGTAGTTTGCTTTGATATAGGACCGTGTGGCGACGTAAAAAAATACTAGTTTCCACAGTAGAATGAAAGGAGAGTATCGGAAAGTGGTTAATTTGTAATTACATGTGACGAAGAAGTAGCTTTCGCGTGAGTTTGTGTAATCCGTTTTTCTTTTCGGTTTGCATTTGCGTCTTTGAGTGCGTTTTTGCCTGGGACAGTAAGGTGGTATCGAGCTGAAATTGATATCACGTACTGAGGTCGGTAGTCGCTTGGCGGTGTGAGAGTTTGAAAATTGTAAGTGAAGGCATCGAGGAGTTACGGACGTTTATGCAGCATGATTTGAAACACGAAGAGCAGAGACGCGCCGCGCCGCGCCGCGCCGCCTGGCCCAGTGAGCGTAGTTTGCTTTGATATAGGACCGTGTGGCGACGTAAAAAAATACTAGTTTCCACAGTAGAATGAAAGGAGAGTATCGGAAAGTGGTTAATTTGTAATTACATGTGACGAAGAAGTAGCTTTCGCGTGAGTTTGTGTAATCCGTTTTTCTTTTCGGTTTGCATTTGCGTCTTTGAGTGCGTTTTTGCCTGGGACAGTAAGGTGGTATCGAGCTGAAATTGATATCACGTACTGAGGTCGGTAGTCGCTTGGCGGTGTGAGAGTTTGAAAATTGTAAGTGAAGGCATCGAGGAGTTACGGACGTTTATGCAGCATGATTTGAAACACGAAGAGCAGAGACGCGCCGCGCCGCGCCGCGCCGCCTGGCCCAGTGAGCGTAGTTTGCTTTGATATAGGACCGTGTGGCGACGTAAAAAAATACTAGTTTCCACAGTAGAATGAAAGGAGAGTATCGGAAAGTGGTTAATTTGTAATTACATGTGACGAAGAAGTAGCTTTCGCGTGAGTTTGTGTAATCCGTTTTTCTTTTCGGTTTGCATTTGCGTCTTTGAGTGCGTTTTTGCCTGGGACAGTAAGGTGGTATCGAGCTGAAATTGATATCACGTACTGAGGTCGGTAGTCGCTTGGCGGTGTGAGAGTTTGAAAATTGTAAGTGAAGGCATCGAGGAGTTACGGACGTTTATGCAGCATGATTTGAAACACGAAGAGCAGAGACGCGCCGCGCCGCGCCGCGCCGCCTGGCCCAGTGAGCGTAGTTTGCTTTGATATAGGACCGTGTGGCGACGTAAAAAAATACTAGTTTCCACAGTAGAATGAAAGGAGAGTATCGGAAAGTGGTTAATTTGTAATTACATGTGACGAAGAAGTAGCTTTCGCGTGAGTTTGTGTAATCCGTTTTTCTTTTCGGTTTGCATTTGCGTCTTTGAGTGCGTTTTTGCCTGGGACAGTAAGGTGGTATCGAGCTGAAATTGATATCACGTACTGAGGTCGGTAGTCGCTTGGCGGTGTGAGAGTTTGAAAATTGTAAGTGAAGGCATCGAGGAGTTACGGACGTTTATGCAGCATGATTTGAAACACGAAGAGCAGAGACGCGCCGCGCCGCGCCGCGCCGCCTGGCCCAGTGAGCGTAGTTTGCTTTGATATAGGACCGTGTGGCGACGTAAAAAAATACTAGTTTCCACAGTAGAATGAAAGGAGAGTATCGGAAAGTGGTTAATTTGTAATTACATGTGACGAAGAAGTAGCTTTCGCGTGAGTTTGTGTAATCCGTTTTTCTTTTCGGTTTGCATTTGCGTCTTTGAGTGCGTTTTTGCCTGGGACAGTAAGGTGGTATCGAGCTGAAATTGATATCACGTACTGAGGTCGGTAGTCGCTTGGCGGTGTGAGAGTTTGAAAATTGTAAGTGAAGGCATCGAGGAGTTACGGACGTTTATGCAGCATGATTTGAAACACGAAGAGCAGAGACGCGCCGCGCCGCGCCGCGCCGCCTGGCCCAGTGAGCGTAGTTTGCTTTGATATAGGACCGTGTGGCGACGTAAAAAAATACTAGTTTCCACAGTAGAATGAAAGGAGAGTATCGGAAAGTGGTTAATTTGTAATTACATGTGACGAAGAAGTAGCTTTCGCGTGAGTTTGTGTAATCCGTTTTTCTTTTCGGTTTGCATTTGCGTCTTTGAGTGCGTTTTTGCCTGGGACAGTAAGGTGGTATCGAGCTGAAATTGATATCACGTACTGAGGTCGGTAGTCGCTTGGCGGTGTGAGAGTTTGAAAATTGTAAGTGAAGGCATCGAGGAGTTACGGACGTTTATGCAGCATGATTTGAAACACGAAGAGCAGAGACGCGCCGCGCCGCGCCGCGCCGCCTGGCCCAGTGAGCGTAGTGTTGCTTTGATATAGGACCGTGTGGCGACGTAAAAAAATACTAGTTTCCAC
The DNA here is from genome assembly GCF_023864345.2 of Schistocerca serialis cubense. Taxonomy (NCBI): domain Eukaryota; kingdom Metazoa; phylum Arthropoda; class Insecta; order Orthoptera; family Acrididae; genus Schistocerca; species Schistocerca serialis. Next base: position 12,461 of record NW_026047667.1, on the reverse strand, counting down.
AGTAGAATGAAAGGAGAGTATCGGAAAGTGGTTAATTTGTAATTACATGTGACGAAGAAGTAGCTTTCGCGTGAGTTTGTGTAATCCGTTTTTCTTTTCGGTTTGCATTTGCGTCTTTGAGTGCGTTTTTGCCTGGGACAGTAAGGTGGTATCGAGCTGAAATTGATATCACGTACTGAGGTCGGTAGTCGCTTGGCGGTGTGAGAGTTTGAAAATTGTAAGTGAAGGCATCGAGGAGTTACGGACGTTTATGCAGCATGATTTGAAACACGAAGAGCAGAGACGCGCCGCGCCGCGCCGCGCCGCCTGGCCCAGTGAGCGTAGTTTGCTTTGATATAGGACCGTGTGGCGACGTAAAAAAATACTAGTTTCCACAGTAGAATGAAAGGAGAGTATCGGAAAGTGGTTAATTTGTAATTACATGTGACGAAGAAGTAGCTTTCGCGTGAGTTTGTGTAATCCGTTTTTCTTTTCGGTTTGCATTTGCGTCTTTGAGTGCGTTTTTGCCTGGGACAGTAAGGTGGTATCGAGCTGAAATTGATATCACGTACTGAGGTCGGTAGTCGCTTGGCGGTGTGAGAGTTTGAAAATTGTAAGTGAAGGCATCGAGGAGTTACGGACGTTTATGCAGCATGATTTGAAACACGAAGAGCAGAGACGCGCCGCGCCGCGCCGCGCCGCCTGGCCCAGTGAGCGTAGTTTGCTTTGATATAGGACCGTGTGGCGACGTAAAAAAATACTAGTTTCCACAGTAGAATGAAAGGAGAGTATCGGAAAGTGGTTAATTTGTAATTACATGTGACGAAGAAGTAGCTTTCGCGTGAGTTTGTGTAATCCGTTTTTCTTTTCGGTTTGCATTTGCGTCTTTGAGTGCGTTTTTGCCTGGGACAGTAAGGTGGTATCGAGCTGAAATTGATATCACGTACTGAGGTCGGTAGTCGCTTGGCGGTGTGAGAGTTTGAAAATTGTAAGTGAAGGCATCGAGGAGTTACGGACGTTTATGCAGCATGATTTGAAACACGAAGAGCAGAGACGCGCCGCGCCGCGCCGCGCCGCCTGGCCCAGTGAGCGTAGTTTGCTTTGATATAGGACCGTGTGGCGACGTAAAAAAATACTAGTTTCCACAGTAGAATGAAAGGAGAGTATCGGAAAGTGGTTAATTTGTAATTACATGTGACGAAGAAGTAGCTTTCGCGTGAGTTTGTGTAATCCGTTTTTCTTTTCGGTTTGCATTTGCGTCTTTGAGTGCGTTTTTGCCTGGGACAGTAAGGTGGTATCGAGCTGAAATTGATATCACGTACTGAGGTCGGTAGTCGCTTGGCGGTGTGAGAGTTTGAAAATTGTAAGTGAAGGCATCGAGGAGTTACGGACGTTTATGCAGCATGATTTGAAACACGAAGAGCAGAGACGCGCCGCGCCGCGCCGCGCCGCCTGGCCCAGTGAGCGTAGTTTGCTTTGATATAGGACCGTGTGGCGACGTAAAAAAATACTAGTTTCCACAGTAGAATGAAAGGAGAGTATCGGAAAGTGGTTAATTTGTAATTACATGTGACGAAGAAGTAGCTTTCGCGTGAGTTTGTGTAATCCGTTTTTCTTTTCGGTTTGCATTTGCGTCTTTGAGTGCGTTTTTGCCTGGGACAGTAAGGTGGTATCGAGCTGAAATTGATATCACGTACTGAGGTCGGTAGTCGCTTGGCGGTGTGAGAGTTTGAAAATTGTAAGTGAAGGCATCGAGGAGTTACGGACGTTTATGCAGCATGATTTGAAACACGAAGAGCAGAGACGCGCCGCGCCGCGCCGCGCCGCCTGGCCCAGTGAGCGTAGTTTGCTTTGATATAGGACCGTGTGGCGACGTAAAAAAATACTAGTTTCCACAGTAGAATGAAAGGAGAGTATCGGAAAGTGGTTAATTTGTAATTACATGTGACGAAGAAGTAGCTTTCGCGTGAGTTTGTGTAATCCGTTTTTCTTTTCGGTTTGCATTTGCGTCTTTGAGTGCGTTTTTGCCTGGGACAGTAAGGTGGTATCGAGCTGAAATTGATATCACGTACTGAGGTCGGTAGTCGCTTGGCGGTGTGAGAGTTTGAAAATTGTAAGTGAAGGCATCGAGGAGTTACGGACGTTTATGCAGCATGATTTGAAACACGAAGAGCAGAGACGCGCCGCGCCGCGCCGCGCCGCCTGGCCCAGTGAGCGTAGTTTGCTTTGATATAGGACCGTGTGGCGACGTAAAAAAATACTAGTTTCCACAGTAGAATGAAAGGAGAGTATCGGAAAGTGGTTAATTTGTAATTACATGTGACGAAGAAGTAGCTTTCGCGTGAGTTTGTGTAATCCGTTTTTCTTTTCGGTTTGCATTTGCGTCTTTGAGTGCGTTTTTGCCTGGGACAGTAAGGTGGTATCGAGCTGAAATTGATATCACGTACTGAGGTCGGTAGTCGCTTGGCGGTGTGAGAGTTTGAAAATTGTAAGTGAAGGCATCGAGGAGTTACGGACGTTTATGCAGCATGATTTGAAACACGAAGAGCAGAGACGCGCCGCGCCGCGCCGCGCCGCCTGGCCCAGTGAGCGTAGTTTGCTTTGATATAGGACCGTGTGGCGACGTAAAAAAATACTAGTTTCCACAGTAGAATGAAAGGAGAGTATCGGAAAGTGGTTAATTTGTAATTACATGTGACGAAGAAGTAGCTTTCGCGTGAGTTTGTGTAATCCGTTTTTCTTTTCGGTTTGCATTTGCGTCTTTGAGTGCGTTTTTGCCTGGGACAGTAAGGTGGTATCGAGCTGAAATTGATATCACGTACTGAGGTCGGTAGTCGCTTGGCGGTGTGAGAGTTTGAAAATTGTAAGTGAAGGCATCGAGGAGTTACGGACGTTTATGCAGCATGATTTGAAACACGAAGAGCAGAGACGCGCCGCGCCGCGCCGCGCCGCCTGGCCCAGTGAGCGTAGTTTGCTTTGATATAGGACCGTGTGGCGACGTAAAAAAATACTAGTTTCCACAGTAGAATGAAAGGAGAGTATCGGAAAGTGGTTAATTTGTAATTACATGTGACGAAGAAGTAGCTTTCGCGTGAGTTTGTGTAATCCGTTTTTCTTTTCGGTTTGCATTTGCGTCTTTGAGTGCGTTTTTGCCTGGGACAGTAAGGTGGTATCGAGCTGAAATTGATATCACGTACTGAGGTCGGTAGTCGCTTGGCGGTGTGAGAGTTTGAAAATTGTAAGTGAAGGCATCGAGGAGTTACGGACGTTTATGCAGCATGATTTGAAACACGAAGAGCAGAGACGCGCCGCGCCGCGCCGCGCCGCCTGGCCCAGTGAGCGTAGTTTGCTTTGATATAGGACCGTGTGGCGACGTAAAAAAATACTAGTTTCCACAGTAGAATGAAAGGAGAGTATCGGAAAGTGGTTAATTTGTAATTACATGTGACGAAGAAGTAGCTTTCGCGTGAGTTTGTGTAATCCGTTTTTCTTTTCGGTTTGCATTTGCGTCTTTGAGTGCGTTTTTGCCTGGGACAGTAAGGTGGTATCGAGCTGAAATTGATATCACGTACTGAGGTCGGTAGTCGCTTGGCGGTGTGAGAGTTTGAAAATTGTAAGTGAAGGCATCGAGGAGTTACGGACGTTTATGCAGCATGATTTGAAACACGAAGAGCAGAGACGCGCCGCGCCGCGCCGCGCCGCCTGGCCCAGTGAGCGTAGTTTGCTTTGATATAGGACCGTGTGGCGACGTAAAAAAATACTAGTTTCCACAGTAGAATGAAAGGAGAGTATCGGAAAGTGGTTAATTTGTAATTACATGTGACGAAGAAGTAGCTTTCGCGTGAGTTTGTGTAATCCGTTTTTCTTTTCGGTTTGCATTTGCGTCTTTGAGTGCGTTTTTGCCTGGGACAGTAAGGTGGTATCGAGCTGAAATTGATATCACGTACTGAGGTCGGTAGTCGCTTGGCGGTGTGAGAGTTTGAAAATTGTAAGTGAAGGCATCGAGGAGTTACGGACGTTTATGCAGCATGATTTGAAACACGAAGAGCAGAGACGCGCCGCGCCGCGCCGCGCCGCCTGGCCCAGTGAGCGTAGTTTGCTTTGATATAGGACCGTGTGGCGACGTAAAAAAATACTAGTTTCCACAGTAGAATGAAAGGAGAGTATCGGAAAGTGGTTAATTTGTAATTACATGTGACGAAGAAGTAGCTTTCGCGTGAGTTTGTGTAATCCGTTTTTCTTTTCGGTTTGCATTTGCGTCTTTGAGTGCGTTTTTGCCTGGGACAGTAAGGTGGTATCGAGCTGAAATTGATATCACGTACTGAGGTCGGTAGTCGCTTGGCGGTGTGAGAGTTTGAAAATTGTAAGTGAAGGCATCGAGGAGTTACGGACGTTTATGCAGCATGATTTGAAACACGAAGAGCAGAGACGCGCCGCGCCGCGCCGCGCCGCCTGGCCCAGTGAGCGTAGTTTGCTTTGATATAGGACCGTGTGGCGACGTAAAAAAATACTAGTTTCCACAGTAGAATGAAAGGAGAGTATCGGAAAGTGGTTAATTTGTAATTACATGTGACGAAGAAGTAGCTTTCGCGTGAGTTTGTGTAATCCGTTTTTCTTTTCGGTTTGCATTTGCGTCTTTGAGTGCGTTTTTGCCTGGGACAGTAAGGTGGTATCGAGCTGAAATTGATATCACGTACTGAGGTCGGTAGTCGCTTGGCGGTGTGAGAGTTTGAAAATTGTAAGTGAAGGCATCGAGGAGTTACGGACGTTTATGCAGCATGATTTGAAACACGAAGAGCAGAGACGCGCCGCGCCGCGCCGCGCCGCCTGGCCCAGTGAGCGTAGTTTGCTTTGATATAGGACCGTGTGGCGACGTAAAAAAATACTAGTTTCCACAGTAGAATGAAAGGAGAGTATCGGAAAGTGGTTAATTTGTAATTACATGTGACGAAGAAGTAGCTTTCGCGTGAGTTTGTGTAATCCGTTTTTCTTTTCGGTTTGCATTTGCGTCTTTGAGTGCGTTTTTGCCTGGGACAGTAAGGTGGTATCGAGCTGAAATTGATATCACGTACTGAGGTCGGTAGTCGCTTGGCGGTGTGAGAGTTTGAAAATTGTAAGTGAAGGCATCGAGGAGTTACGGACGTTTATGCAGCATGATTTGAAACACGAAGAGCAGAGACGCGCCGCGCCGCGCCGCGCCGCCTGGCCCAGTGAGCGTAGTTTGCTTTGATATAGGACCGTGTGGCGACGTAAAAAAATACTAGTTTCCACAGTAGAATGAAAGGAGAGTATCGGAAAGTGGTTAATTTGTAATTACATGTGACGAAGAAGTAGCTTTCGCGTGAGTTTGTGTAATCCGTTTTTCTTTTCGGTTTGCATTTGCGTCTTTGAGTGCGTTTTTGCCTGGGACAGTAAGGTGGTATCGAGCTGAAATTGATATCACGTACTGAGGTCGGTAGTCGCTTGGCGGTGTGAGAGTTTGAAAATTGTAAGTGAAGGCATCGAGGAGTTACGGACGTTTATGCAGCATGATTTGAAACACGAAGAGCAGAGACGCGCCGCGCCGCGCCGCGCCGCCTGGCCCAGTGAGCGTAGTTTGCTTTGATATAGGACCGTGTGGCGACGTAAAAAAATACTAGTTTCCACAGTAGAATGAAAGGAGAGTATCGGAAAGTGGTTAATTTGTAATTACATGTGACGAAGAAGTAGCTTTCGCGTGAGTTTGTGTAATCCGTTTTTCTTTTCGGTTTGCATTTGCGTCTTTGAGTGCGTTTTTGCCTGGGACAGTAAGGTGGTATCGAGCTGAAATTGATATCACGTACTGAGGTCGGTAGTCGCTTGGCGGTGTGAGAGTTTGAAAATTGTAAGTGAAGGCATCGAGGAGTTACGGACGTTTATGCAGCATGATTTGAAACACGAAGAGCAGAGACGCGCCGCGCCGCGCCGCGCCGCCTGGCCCAGTGAGCGTAGTTTGCTTTGATATAGGACCGTGTGGCGACGTAAAAAAATACTAGTTTCCACAGTAGAATGAAAGGAGAGTATCGGAAAGTGGTTAATTTGTAATTACATGTGACGAAGAAGTAGCTTTCGCGTGAGTTTGTGTAATCCGTTTTTCTTTTCGGTTTGCATTTGCGTCTTTGAGTGCGTTTTTGCCTGGGACAGTAAGGTGGTATCGAGCTGAAATTGATATCACGTACTGAGGTCGGTAGTCGCTTGGCGGTGTGAGAGTTTGAAAATTGTAAGTGAAGGCATCGAGGAGTTACGGACGTTTATGCAGCATGATTTGAAACACGAAGAGCAGAGACGCGCCGCGCCGCGCCGCGCCGCCTGGCCCAGTGAGCGTAGTTTGCTTTGATATAGGACCGTGTGGCGACGTAAAAAAATACTAGTTTCCACAGTAGAATGAAAGGAGAGTATCGGAAAGTGGTTAATTTGTAATTACATGTGACGAAGAAGTAGCTTTCGCGTGAGTTTGTGTAATCCGTTTTTCTTTTCGGTTTGCATTTGCGTCTTTGAGTGCGTTTTTGCCTGGGACAGTAAGGTGGTATCGAGCTGAAATTGATATCACGTACTGAGGTCGGTAGTCGCTTGGCGGTGTGAGAGTTTGAAAATTGTAAGTGAAGGCATCGAGGAGTTACGGACGTTTATGCAGCATGATTTGAAACACGAAGAGCAGAGACGCGCCGCGCCGCGCCGCGCCGCCTGGCCCAGTGAGCGTAGTTTGCTTTGATATAGGACCGTGTGGCGACGTAAAAAAATACTAGTTTCCACAGTAGAATGAAAGGAGAGTATCGGAAAGTGGTTAATTTGTAATTACATGTGACGAAGAAGTAGCTTTCGCGTGAGTTTGTGTAATCCGTTTTTCTTTTCGGTTTGCATTTGCGTCTTTGAGTGCGTTTTTGCCTGGGACAGTAAGGTGGTATCGAGCTGAAATTGATATCACGTACTGAGGTCGGTAGTCGCTTGGCGGTGTGAGAGTTTGAAAATTGTAAGTGAAGGCATCGAGGAGTTACGGACGTTTATGCAGCATGATTTGAAACACGAAGAGCAGAGACGCGCCGCGCCGCGCCGCGCCGCCTGGCCCAGTGAGCGTAGTTTGCTTTGATATAGGACCGTGTGGCGACGTAAAAAAATACTAGTTTCCACAGTAGAATGAAAGGAGAGTATCGGAAAGTGGTTAATTTGTAATTACATGTGACGAAGAAGTAGCTTTCGCGTGAGTTTGTGTAATCCGTTTTTCTTTTCGGTTTGCATTTGCGTCTTTGAGTGCGTTTTTGCCTGGGACAGTAAGGTGGTATCGAGCTGAAATTGATATCACGTACTGAGGTCGGTAGTCGCTTGGCGGTGTGAGAGTTTGAAAATTGTAAGTGAAGGCATCGAGGAGTTACGGACGTTTATGCAGCATGATTTGAAACACGAAGAGCAGAGACGCGCCGCGCCGCGCCGCGCCGCCTGGCCCAGTGAGCGTAGTTTGCTTTGATATAGGACCGTGTGGCGACGTAAAAAAATACTAGTTTCCACAGTAGAATGAAAGGAGAGTATCGGAAAGTGGTTAATTTGTAATTACATGTGACGAAGAAGTAGCTTTCGCGTGAGTTTGTGTAATCCGTTTTTCTTTTCGGTTTGCATTTGCGTCTTTGAGTGCGTTTTTGCCTGGGACAGTAAGGTGGTATCGAGCTGAAATTGATATCACGTACTGAGGTCGGTAGTCGCTTGGCGGTGTGAGAGTTTGAAAATTGTAAGTGAAGGCATCGAGGAGTTACGGACGTTTATGCAGCATGATTTGAAACACGAAGAGCAGAGACGCGCCGCGCCGCGCCGCGCCGCCTGGCCCAGTGAGCGTAGTTTGCTTTGATATAGGACCGTGTGGCGACGTAAAAAAATACTAGTTTCCACAGTAGAATGAAAGGAGAGTATCGGAAAGTGGTTAATTTGTAATTACATGTGACGAAGAAGTAGCTTTCGCGTGAGTTTGTGTAATCCGTTTTTCTTTTCGGTTTGCATTTGCGTCTTTGAGTGCGTTTTTGCCTGGGACAGTAAGGTGGTATCGAGCTGAAATTGATATCACGTACTGAGGTCGGTAGTCGCTTGGCGGTGTGAGAGTTTGAAAATTGTAAGTGAAGGCATCGAGGAGTTACGGACGTTTATGCAGCATGATTTGAAACACGAAGAGCAGAGACGCGCCGCGCCGCGCCGCGCCGCCTGGCCCAGTGAGCGTAGTTTGCTTTGATATAGGACCGTGTGGCGACGTAAAAAAATACTAGTTTCCACAGTAGAATGAAAGGAGAGTATCGGAAAGTGGTTAATTTGTAATTACATGTGACGAAGAAGTAGCTTTCGCGTGAGTTTGTGTAATCCGTTTTTCTTTTCGGTTTGCATTTGCGTCTTTGAGTGCGTTTTTGCCTGGGACAGTAAGGTGGTATCGAGCTGAAATTGATATCACGTACTGAGGTCGGTAGTCGCTTGGCGGTGTGAGAGTTTGAAAATTGTAAGTGAAGGCATCGAGGAGTTACGGACGTTTATGCAGCATGATTTGAAACACGAAGAGCAGAGACGCGCCGCGCCGCGCCGCGCCGCCTGGCCCAGTGAGCGTAGTTTGCTTTGATATAGGACCGTGTGGCGACGTAAAAAAATACTAGTTTCCACAGTAGAATGAAAGGAGAGTATCGGAAAGTGGTTAATTTGTAATTACATGTGACGAAGAAGTAGCTTTCGCGTGAGTTTGTGTAATCCGTTTTTCTTTTCGGTTTGCATTTGCGTCTTTGAGTGCGTTTTTGCCTGGGACAGTAAGGTGGTATCGAGCTGAAATTGATATCACGTACTGAGGTCGGTAGTCGCTTGGCGGTGTGAGAGTTTGAAAATTGTAAGTGAAGGCATCGAGGAGTTACGGACGTTTATGCAGCATGATTTGAAACACGAAGAGCAGAGACGCGCCGCGCCGCGCCGCGCCGCCTGGCCCAGTGAGCGTAGTTTGCTTTGATATAGGACCGTGTGGCGACGTAAAAAAATACTAGTTTCCACAGTAGAATGAAAGGAGAGTATCGGAAAGTGGTTAATTTGTAATTACATGTGACGAAGAAGTAGCTTTCGCGTGAGTTTGTGTAATCCGTTTTTCTTTTCGGTTTGCATTTGCGTCTTTGAGTGCGTTTTTGCCTGGGACAGTAAGGTGGTATCGAGCTGAAATTGATATCACGTACTGAGGTCGGTAGTCGCTTGGCGGTGTGAGAGTTTGAAAATTGTAAGTGAAGGCATCGAGGAGTTACGGACGTTTATGCAGCATGATTTGAAACACGAAGAGCAGAGACGCGCCGCGCCGCGCCGCGCCGCCTGGCCCAGTGAGCGTAGTTTGCTTTGATATAGGACCGTGTGGCGACGTAAAAAAATACTAGTTTCCACAGTAGAATGAAAGGAGAGTATCGGAAAGTGGTTAATTTGTAATTACATGTGACGAAGAAGTAGCTTTCGCGTGAGTTTGTGTAATCCGTTTTTCTTTTCGGTTTGCATTTGCGTCTTTGAGTGCGTTTTTGCCTGGGACAGTAAGGTGGTATCGAGCTGAAATTGATATCACGTACTGAGGTCGGTAGTCGCTTGGCGGTGTGAGAGTTTGAAAATTGTAAGTGAAGGCATCGAGGAGTTACGGACGTTTATGCAGCATGATTTGAAACACGAAGAGCAGAGACGCGCCGCGCCGCGCCGCGCCGCCTGGCCCAGTGAGCGTAGTTTGCTTTGATATAGGACCGTGTGGCGACGTAAAAAAATACTAGTTTCCACAGTAGAATGAAAGGAGAGTATCGGAAAGTGGTTAATTTGTAATTACATGTGACGAAGAAGTAGCTTTCGCGTGAGTTTGTGTAATCCGTTTTTCTTTTCGGTTTGCATTTGCGTCTTTGAGTGCGTTTTTGCCTGGGACAGTAAGGTGGTATCGAGCTGAAATTGATATCACGTACTGAGGTCGGTAGTCGCTTGGCGGTGTGAGAGTTTGAAAATTGTAAGTGAAGGCATCGAGGAGTTACGGACGTTTATGCAGCATGATTTGAAACACGAAGAGCAGAGACGCGCCGCGCCGCGCCGCGCCGCCTGGCCCAGTGAGCGTAGTTTGCTTTGATATAGGACCGTGTGGCGACGTAAAAAAATACTAGTTTCCACAGTAGAATGAAAGGAGAGTATCGGAAAGTGGTTAATTTGTAATTACATGTGACGAAGAAGTAGCTTTCGCGTGAGTTTGTGTAATCCGTTTTTCTTTTCGGTTTGCATTTGCGTCTTTGAGTGCGTTTTTGCCTGGGACAGTAAGGTGGTATCGAGCTGAAATTGATATCACGTACTGAGGTCGGTAGTCGCTTGGCGGTGTGAGAGTTTGAAAATTGTAAGTGAAGGCATCGAGGAGTTACGGACGTTTATGCAGCATGATTTGAAACACGAAGAGCAGAGACGCGCCGCGCCGCGCCGCGCCGCCTGGCCCAGTGAGCGTAGTTTGCTTTGATATAGGACCGTGTGGCGACGTAAAAAAATACTAGTTTCCACAGTAGAATGAAAGGAGAGTATCGGAAAGTGGTTAATTTGTAATTACATGTGACGAAGAAGTAGCTTTCGCGTGAGTTTGTGTAATCCGTTTTTCTTTTCGGTTTGCATTTGCGTCTTTGAGTGCGTTTTTGCCTGGGACAGTAAGGTGGTATCGAGCTGAAATTGATATCACGTACTGAGGTCGGTAGTCGCTTGGCGGTGTGAGAGTTTGAAAATTGTAAGTGAAGGCATCGAGGAGTTACGGACGTTTATGCAGCATGATTTGAAACACGAAGAGCAGAGACGCGCCGCGCCGCGCCGCGCGCCGCCTGGCCCAGTGAGCGTAGTTTGCTTTGATATAGGACCGTGTGGCGACGTAAAAAAATACTAGTTTCCACAGTAGAATGAAAGGAGAGTATCGGAAAGTGGTTAATTTGTAATTACATGTGACGAAGAAGTAGCTTTCGCGTGAGTTTGTGTAATCCGTTTTTCTTTTCGGTTTGCATTTGCGTCTTTGAGTGCGTTTTTGCCTGGGACAGTAAGGTGGTATCGAGCTGAAATTGATATCACGTACTGAGGTCGGTAGTCGCTTGGCGGTGTGAGAGTTTGAAAATTGTAAGTGAAGGCATCGAGGAGTTACGGACGTTTATGCAGCATGATTTGAAACACGAAGAGCAGAGACGCGCCGCGCCGCGCCGCGCCGCCTGGCCCAGTGAGCGTAGTTTGCTTTGATATAGGACCGTGTGGCGACGTAAAAAAATACTAGTTTCCACAGTAGAATGAAAGGAGAGTATCGGAAAGTGGTTAATTTGTAATTACATGTGACGAAGAAGTAGCTTTCGCGTGAGTTTGTGTAATCCGTTTTTCTTTTCGGTTTGCATTTGCGTCTTTGAGTGCGTTTTTGCCTGGGACAGTAAGGTGGTATCGAGCTGAAATTGATATCACGTACTGAGGTCGGTAGTCGCTTGGCGGTGTGAGAGTTTGAAAATTGTAAGTGAAGGCATCGAGGAGTTACGGACGTTTATGCAGCATGATTTGAAACACGAAGAGCAGAGACGCGCCGCGCCGCGCCGCGCCGCCTGGCCCAGTGAGCGTAGTTTGCTTTGATATAGGACCGTGTGGCGACGTAAAAAAATACTAGTTTCCACAGTAGAATGAAAGGAGAGTATCGGAAAGTGGTTAATTTGTAATTACATGTGACGAAGAAGTAGCTTTCGCGTGAGTTTGTGTAATCCGTTTTTCTTTTCGGTTTGCATTTGCGTCTTTGAGTGCGTTTTTGCCTGGGACAGTAAGGTGGTATCGAGCTGAAATTGATATCACGTACTGAGGTCGGTAGTCGCTTGGCGGTGTGAGAGTTTGAAAATTGTAAGTGAAGGCATCGAGGAGTTACGGACGTTTATGCAGCATGATTTGAAACACGAAGAGCAGAGACGCGCCGCGCCGCGCCGCGCCGCCTGGCCCAGTGAGCGTAGTTTGCTTTGATATAGGACCGTGTGGCGACGTAAAAAAATACTAGTTTCCACAGTAGAATGAAAGGAGAGTATCGGAAAGTGGTTAATTTGTAATTACATGTGACGAAGAAGTAGCTTTCGCGTGAGTTTGTGTAATCCGTTTTTCTTTTCGGTTTGCATTTGCGTCTTTGAGTGCGTTTTTGCCTGGGACAGTAAGGTGGTATCGAGCTGAAATTGATATCACGTACTGAGGTCGGTAGTCGCTTGGCGGTGTGAGAGTTTGAAAATTGTAAGTGAAGGCATCGAGGAGTTACGGACGTTTATGCAGCATGATTTGAAACACGAAGAGCAGAGACGCGCCGCGCCGCGCCGCGCCGCCTGGCCCAGTGAGCGTAGTTTGCTTTGATATAGGACCGTGTGGCGACGTAAAAAAATACTAGTTTCCACAGTAGAATGAAAGGAGAGTATCGGAAAGTGGTTAATTTGTAATTACATGTGACGAAGAAGTAGCTTTCGCGTGAGTTTGTGTAA